>NC_056728.1:1770649199-1770879199 GCF_019279795.1 Protopterus annectens
ACCACATGTGTAACAGGCCTGACAATATGGATGTAGACAGCCATGTAGATGGGTATAACACATAACTACTGGTATACACTTGGCACCATAGGTGCTGGATTCACACACTCCTGTCTGGCCTGACACATAATGACCACTGGTACAGGGGTGCCATGGACGCATACAACCCACAAGATATTGACATACATCTGTACAGCATCCCACTGCTCTGTCTAACATACATAACATTTAAGGGAGGGCCAGCAGCAGTACATCTGGTGAATATCTGCACATAACATCCCACTGGTTAAGTACACTAAGTTGCTAGGCATGTAACAATGCACTGTGCAGGCTACAGGCAGACTGGCTCAACACTGGCCTACTTCCCATAAGGGGTAATGCACATGTACCTGCATATATAGCAGGCTCAACAGCCATGTCACAGCACAGGGTAAGATACACCTGTGTGACAATGTAGAACCACAACCAATGTAAACACAGCCACAGCCATGTATGGTAAGCTAGCATACTATTACAGTATATAGACTATCTGTTCTACACCATCCTCATATGTGCCACTCACAGAATGACCCTACATATGCTGGGCTGCTACACAGTTTTTCATGATGGCTGTCTGTGGTATGGGACATGTGTGTGTATGGCCCTACAAACATGTACGGCAAAATGGTACCATACAGTGGGGCAGCATGTAACATCTGAGAGAAGGGGAGGTAGAACAATGACATCTACCACAGTCTGTACACAGGCTGAGGTACATCTTAACAATACACACACTGCTGACATTCACCATCACTACACAGACCTCAGTACTGTACAATCATCCACAGAATGTCCAGCTTATGTCATGAAATATAACCACTACTGTACATGACATGTGTAGTAATCTGATATATCACTGGCTTGTTTTCAGATATAATGACAGTATTTATGGTGTACAGCACATATGCACCACTTCATGCACGCCATATGTACAAAGGTTGACAGAGGTGTGGCTGACAGCACATACACAGGGCCAGTATAGACATGTTACTATGATAACCTCATATAATTTCCATTGTAACAGGGTTTGTTGCAATATATGTCCTATGAGGGATATGAAGTCAGTAACTGTCATGGCCTTCACCATCTACAGACTGCAATCCTCACACTACCTTCTGCATTCTATGGATTGATGCACTGTGGCTAACACATGAAACCATAGGCACAACACTGCCCAGTCTGCAGATGACCCTGCAGATGGGGATTCCTCATCTACATGGAACTGACATGGGAGGTATTGTGACATGTACAACAGAAATATCCAGACAAACACTGTTAAACCAACATTACTCCAAATTCAGTATGGCAGCACTTACAGTCTGTAATCAGGTCAGGCACATCCCCCTCCTATTAGTTGCTCTATTTCCACAGTGTATGTTGTTAGAGGTAAATCCCCAATCCATCTGGGATGCTGTTTACCAAACATCAAATCTAGTTCCTGCTCACAGTGACTGCAAAGGCCCAACACCACCATGATATTCCTAGGTACTGGAGTGTGTTTCCATGCAATTGGCTATGCGATTGTTACCACAGCTGTTCCACATGTAATCAGCTTGGAGAGGGCTGCAATCCATGCAGAGGCCATCAGCTTATCATGAGCATCATGTAACATACACATGCTACTGCCTAAGCAAGGCAGGTGTGTGTCTCCACATCCACCAGAGAGGGAGTGGGGGAGGCAGACAAATGCAGATACATGTCAGGGAGGTGTGGGAGGGTAAAACTGAAGCATGCTTGTGTAACACACCTACCAGCACAGGGTATCGAACCCCCGACAACTATGTAGTGCTATCACAGTTCGATGCAATTATTGGATGCACCACATGGGTTACCTGATGTGGAGCACTCAGAACATATATGTCAGGGTGAGTGACATCTGCAACATGGATATGGTAGATATACGGTAGGTGTCATACACATGCCTGTTTGCATGAACATGTGCCAGCGTCAACACAGGCACACTGACACATGGATGCACACACATTGACATACTTGGCAGGGCCACAAGTGCAACTCATCAGTAGTGGGATTGCCACAACACATCAATGTGCAGGTATCACATGCACCACATGGGTCATACGGATGCCGTATGGGCAAAGAGTATGAGGAGATGTCAGACATCAGACAGCTTGCTTCAGTATGCCCTGGGGGGTTGTAGCAAGTGTGGATGTGGACATACGCACTATACAACACACACACACACACACACACACACACACACACACACACACACACACACACACACACACACAGGGTGCCAGTTCTGACATGCATGGGTGCATGTCTACATGGGTGTGTGGTGGTCAACTGTGCCAGCAGGCTGTACAAGGGTAGGCAATGGGTATACCATGGCATCAGGCCACATGAAAATGGTCTGCATTGTGGCTAAGGGCTGTAGTTACTGCATTTGCCCACACAGGTGGGTATTGCATCCCCCATCCAGTCAGCTGGGTGACTATTGTGTGTGGCCAGTGCTGTACACCACATGTCATGTGTGTGTTCCTTAGTTCATGACATGGATGGTGTCTGGGATGTGCACACCTCCCACATGCATGTACAGTGTCATGTGGAACTTTACCTGGGGTGTCTGGCCCATGTTGTTAACACAGCTTATTATCAGTTGTGCCAGTCTTGCCCACCTGTGGCAGGAACTGGTAATGGGCAGCAGGTTTACCCTTCACCTACATTGATAGCATGCCAACAGCATTCCCTGTTGTCAGTGTCATCTGTCCATACAGGGCATGTTGTCAGGCATGGTATGTCCATTGTGAGTCACATGTGGTGGCACCACAGGTAGTGCAGGTGTCCATTGGGGAACATGGTGGAGGTGCACTGTCTGCATGTATGTGCATATTGGATGGATGGAGAGGGTGACATGCTCTCTGTAGCCCACTGCTATCACTGCGTAGCTACTATCAGTGACCAATAAGCAGTGTACTACCCACATATTGGCTGTTGCCTAGGCATGTGTGTGCGTATGACACATGGGTTGAGTGTGTGCTCTGGGTAATAGTGGGGTTGCTAATTTGGATTGGCTGGCCTTGATGTCACATGTATGGGTATGGCTTTGCACCCCAGCCTCCCAGCTATTTTAAATCTGTTATCCCTGTATGGTTGATATTATGATATATAGTAGGGCCACCATAAAAGTAATAAGCGAAACCCCTTCCACATTAGCCACAGGTGGCACACACTCATTTCTACACAGGATATGAGTTACACACACACACACACACACACACACACACACACACACACACACACACACACACAGACACACCTGTCATGTCTGGGAGTTGAACTCCCACCTAACTAGTTTATAACACTACAGCACTACGCAGTTATAGTACCCGCCACAGACATTACTGGAGTACTTTTTCCCCAAAGGTGTATTTCACAGTGACTGACATCAGCAGGATTATCAAAGTAGGGCATTTCAACTGTACTGCGAGTTGCTAGCCTAAACTGCAGTGCTCCCTACACAGACAGTGAGACACACACAAAACATCCACAACTGTCATGTGTGGACATAGAACCCCTGACCAAGCTCTATATTATACTACAACATGGAGCAGTTTTGGTCGCACCACAAGGATTATAGGGAACTTTTGCCCCACAGTTGTATTTCACAATGAATGACATCAGCAGGATTGGCAAAGTAGGGCATTTGAAATGTACTGTGAGTGAGTAGCCTTATGATGCATTGCTCCATACACAGACATTGAAACACACGCAAAACATCCAGAACTGCCATGGGTGGTAATGGAACCCTATCACAGTTCTAAATCACACTACAGCAGTACACAGTTACAGGATGTGCTGCAGACATTACTTGGCTATGACTTTCCCAGAGGTGTATTTCTAGGTGAGTGACATCAGCAGCTTTGCCAACGTTGGGTATATGAATTCTAAGGAGTGTGTGTGACCTAAAAAGCATTGTTCATTACTCAGTCAGAGACACAAAGAGTTGCCAAGTCTGGGCTTGGAACATCTACCTAATTACTTTATCACATTACAGCAGTACACAGTTACAGGATGCTCTACAGAGATTACTGGGCAATGATTTCTCCAGAGGTGTATTTCTAGGTGAGTGACATCAGCAGCCTTGTCAAAGTTGTCAGGCACACACACACACAAGCACACAGTTGGCAGGTCTGGAGTTTGAACACCTACCTAATTACTTTATCACACTACAGCAGTATGCAGTTACAGGATGCACTATGGAGATTACTGGGCTATGATTTCCCCAGAGGTGTATATCTAGGTGAGTGACATCAGCAGCCTTGTCAAAGTTGGTTATATGAATTGTATGGGGTGTGAGTGGCCTAAAAAGCATTGCTCTTGATTCAGTCAGACACACAGATTCACACACAAGCACAAAGTTGCCAGGTCTAGGGGTTAGAACACCTACCTAACTACTTTATTACATTACAGCAGTACACTGTTAGAGGATGTGCTATGGAGATTACTGGGCTATGACTTCCCCAGAGGTGTATTTCTAGGTGAGTGACATCAGCAGCCTTGCCACAGTTGAGTATATGTATTGTAGGAGGTGTGAGTGGCCTAAAAAGGCATTGTGCTCTACTCAGACACACACACTTATCAGTGGGGGGTTAGAACACCTACCTAACTAGGTTATCACACTACAGCAGTATGCAGTTACAGGACATGCTATGGAGATTACTGGGCTCTGATTTCCCCACAGATGTATTTCTTGGTGAGTTACATCAGCAGCCTTGCCAAAGTTGGTATATGAATTGTACGGGGTGTGAGTAGCCTAAAAAGCATTGCTCTCTACTCAGTCAGACACACACAAGCACACAGTTACCAGGTCTGTGTTTAGAACACCTACCTAACTACTTTATCATACTACAGCAGTATGCTGTTACAGGATGTGCTACAGAGATTATTGGGCTATGATTTCCTCAGAGGTGTATTTCTAGGTGAGCGACATCAGCAACCTTGCCACATTTGAGTATATGTATTGGATGGGGTGTGAGTGGCCTAAAAAGCATTGCTCTCTACTCAGTCAGACATACACAAATTCACAAACTAGCCAGGTCTGAGGTTAGAACACCTACCTAACTAGGTTATCACACTACAGCAGTATACTATTATAGGATGTGCTACAGAGATTACTGGGCTATGGTTCCCCAGAGGTGTATTTCTAGGTGAGTGATATCAGCAGCCTTGCCAAAGTTGTTATATGAATTGTACAGTGTGTGAGTGGCCTAAAAAGCATTGCTCTCTACTCAGTCAGACACACACACAAGCACACAGTTGCCAGGTCTGGGATTAGAACACCTACCTAACTACTTTGTCACACTACAGCAGTATGCTGTTACAGGATGCGCTACAGAGATTTCTAGGCTGTGATTTCTCCATTTGAGTATATGTATTGGATGGGGTGTGAGTGGCCTAAAAAGCATTGCTCTCTACTCAGTCAGAGACACACAGATTCACACACTAGCCAAGTCTGGGGTGAGAACACCTAAGTAGTGCACAGATTACTGGTCTATGATTTTCCCAGAGGTGTATTTCTAGGTGAGTGCCATCAGCAACCTTGCCAAAGTTGTGTATATGAACTGTTCGGAGTGTGAGTAGCCTAAAAAGCATTTCTCTCTGCACAGTTAGAGACAGAGAGACACGCACACAAACACACACTCACACAGTTGCCAACTCTGAGGTTAGGACTACTACCTAACTAGTTTATCACTACAGCAGTACGCAGTTATGGGACACGCCATGGGGATTACGGAGCTACAGCTCTCCCAAAGGTGTATTTCACATTGGATGACCTCAGCAGGCTTGTCATGATACTGCTATGGGGAGGGCAGTGTGTGCATGGGGCATAACCCATTCATGTAGGGATTGACATGCCGCATGCGGGCACACACGGGATCATATGCCACAGGTACGTGTATACAGCTACTAGGTGACTACTTCCTTGTACAGTCATGTTGCACAGCTGGCACATGCAACACGCTGTCATGCTGACAGATACTGGTGGCTAGTATCTGCAGTGAGTGACACCTGCACCTCATGTGTTTGGGGCCCTTTGGCTGTGTGCTGGGTGGAACAGGCCCAGATGACTCCTTGTCATGGTCACCCTCTTCCACACATCTATGTCCATCTAACTTTGGCTTATTATAGTGTGTTGTCCTTAAATATATGTCTGTATTCCTATCCACTGTGTGTGCAAGGCAGGAGTGGTGCATACTGACATGTGTCTGCACTAAGAACTCCAGCTGCCAGATATGTCTGGTCCACTGGTGTTTGCTGACATGGCCTTCATGTGTTTAAGTCTGTGAGCATGCCCAGTATGGCCTTTCAGTATGTTGTTGACTGCCATCGCCTTCATTCCTCTAAGTGTGTGAGCATGCCCAGTATGGCCATCTATACTGCATGTGTGGATCAAGTCCATGTAGTTTGTACTGTGGTGCTGACCTTTGTGTTGTACACCGACAGGTAGCATGCTGTGTCTGCAGGGTATACATCGGTCATCTAGCATTGACTGTTGCTACATTTCTGCATAGCAGGGGGGGACACCTGACTGTTTCTACATTTTGACACAGGGGTGGGGCACACCTGACTTTTACTATAAGTATGCGTAGGATGGTGGGGCACACCTTACACTTTTACACATTTGCTAGGACTGTACTGGTATGTTGGGTACACCATTTCAGTCTGTAGTCTTACCTATCATGCTGGCTAGAGGCATACCAGTGTACTACAGATCTTAGCTTTAACTACCTACATATTAGTTTCTGACTTCCTAGCCTTCACAACTTACATCCCACTGGCTAGCCTGCTGTAGTCTGTCTGTGTAGGCCTGGGGTAGGGGTTACCCATAGGGCTCATTCAGAGGCCATAGTACAGCATTTGTTTGTGTTTGTCTACACCTATCCTGCTGGCTGTGACTGATGTTGGGTATGTGCCCCCCCCCAACTGGCATGTGTGAGTCACTTACCTTGTGGGTGTCCCAGTAGTGAGAGTGGTGCTACAAGGCTGCCTATGTCGGATGCACATAGTACAGTCCCTATGCATGGTTGAGCACAGGTAGTGTCATGTTTGGCATCCCTATTACTGTATGTGCGAGTCGGAGAGAGGTGTCATTCTCTGGGTCCCTACTGTGTCAGTGTATGTGCTATGCATTGCCGATTTGCCAAGGCCAGGGCATACAGGGCATGCCTCCTTCTGCCTACTGGGGCAGGCTCAGGTTGTTCCTCCTCTGAGTCACTCTGCACCTGTGCAGGCATTAGCACTGGTGGGGGGCTGTGTGTCCCTGCCCCATGCTGTTCCTGCTGCAGCTGTTTCCACAGGATCATATAGTGTAGCATGGCACATACAAGGACAATTTGGGTACATGTAGTTGGTGAGTACTGCAAGGCTCCACCGGATGTGTCCAGGTACTGGAACCATGACTTGAGCATCCCAAACACAAGCTCTATTATGAATTGTGTTTGTGCATGTGCCTCATTATGGAGTTCTTGTTCAGGTGTGTGTGCATTTCTGATGGGTGTCATCAGCCATGGCTCCAGTGCGTATCCAGCATCCCCCACTAGGTGACTG
This sequence comes from Protopterus annectens, assembly GCF_019279795.1. Classification (NCBI taxonomy): domain Eukaryota; kingdom Metazoa; phylum Chordata; order Ceratodontiformes; family Protopteridae; genus Protopterus; species Protopterus annectens. The sequence goes on from NC_056728.1 coordinate 1,770,656,811, forward strand.
TGTGGGATGTCCCCATTGGCAAATGTTTGGTACAGCTGCATCAGATGCCAGATGTGGGAATCACGGTAGCTTCCAGGGCAGCCAGCACACACATTCATTATTATGCCCTGGGCATCGCACATGACCTGGCAGTTGATGGAGGGGAAGCCTTTGTGGTTGATGTAGACCCAACCCCGCTCACCTGATGGTGCTTTAATGCATATGTGCGTGCAGTCTATTTCACCCACTACCTCAGGGTATTCTGCTATTTGGTGGAAGAGATGCATATTGCTGACCAATGCCTCATGGGTGATGGGGAAATATAAGTGCTCACTGACATGTGCTGACATAGCATCCAGGAACTGGTGGAGTACCCTGGATGCTGATGCCTGTGAAATCCCCATCATATCCCAGTTGGCCTTTGGAAGGTACCTGTAGCTAGTATTCTTAGACCTACACATACCTTGTTATCCACTGGGATGGGTTCCCCTCTGTTAGTTCTGTGTGTCAGGTGTGGCCTGCACAGCTTAACAATTTGCTGTAGGAGGTCCCTGTCCACCCTACAGTGCTCCACTATCTTCAGCTCATGTAGCCCTTGGTAGGTTACCCTGGGTCTGCACACTCTTCTCAGTCTCCCCACTGTGGCTTGCTCAGCAGCATTCACATCCTCAACACCCTCAGCCTCTTGCACATGCTGGTTTATGATAGCAAAAGCAGCCCCTAACATTTTTTCTCTTGCTTTAATTTTGTAAAATTTCCCCATCTGTATACGCCGGTGGTGCAGAGTTTTTGGGAAAAACAAGGGGGAAAGGTGTTTGCGTAGTTTATAGTGGTGTGCTGGGCTGGGCTGCTGCCTGCATAATTGACTTATTCTGATACATTTTATCTGTCAGCTAAGCTAGTTCTCCTTGATTACCTTCCTACTGCTGTTTTCCTTTCCCATTGCCTCCCTGTTTAAGCCCGTTTGCGCGGCGTGCAAACGGAGTGCTCAAATGTGCACAGAGCTGCTTTTTCCCGGTTTAACTTCCTTTTTCTTTCTGTAAAACCTGGTGCATGGCGCGCACACCCACTTACACTTTGTAAAGAGTGCTAGACAGGTTTAGACACACCCCTAGCTTAGCTATGCTAAGCTAGGAGCAATCCCGAGCCACAGGTCTCCAATCCGCTTACAGTATGCCTGACACACACCCCCATGATGTCACCTATATCCTAGTCTTGCACCCAGCTATTTATACTCTTACACTCTTGGTACCTGCTTCACACCCTGGGAAAATCTGGGCTTCACTAACCTTTCCCTCATTTGCATAGAATTGCCTGCTAATGCATAGTTACATGTCCCACACTGAGCCTCCCCCCTTAGCAACCACTACTCACTGGCTAGGTTGTCTTCTGCCTGCCATTGACTTGCATGGCAGAATACTGATTTTAGTTAGAATGCTCATTTTCAGTTTATTTTTTAATTTTCCCCGATCCCGTTTGCACTCCGCTGCCCTATGCTTAAACAGCCAAGATCGGCGAAAAAAAATAAAAGTTGATTTTTCTATTTTCTTAACAGCTTGCAATGCCAATGGCCTTATACTTGTCCATTGGCATGCTTCTTCAATGATATGCAGCCATTACTTGGAGCTGTCATAGCTCCGTTTTGGAATTTGCAGAAATGTACTCGGTTACTAACCGAGTACATTTCTGCAGATTGCACTAGTCTTGCATGGACTATTGCAAGCTTCCTGGATTGCAAAATCACCTCATTTGCATGGATGTCTCCTGCAAATGAGGTGATTTGCATACCAGGGCTTAGTCTGTGCAGGATTAGTGCTGGAGCTTTCATGCAATCCCCTGCCAGCTGTTTCTGGGTCACACGGCAGACATATTGCCTGCGTGAGCTCCTGCACTCATCTTGCACTCTCTGCAAGCTTTTGAGAATCCGGGGGACAGTGTGAGTTGTATGTGTTTCCGCAAATTTTATTTTTTAGTTCTATAAAAAGTTAATTCAGATAGCTTCATCAAACAGTTTAATATATTTTTAGAAGTGTTAGAACTTAAATGGCAGATTATTTTATGTGCTGTTGTTTGTCTTGGATTCAATGAGACTATTTCTATTAAGAGTCTGCTAAAATACAAATGTATTTAAATATTTTTAGAAAGGTTTATTCAAGCTAGTATATTTATGTTAATATTGTATTAATGTGGTAAAGTACTTCTTGTTAATTGAATGTGAATGATGATGTCACTCAAAATGAGTATATATGGTGGGGTATGTGTTTTAGTCCTTATTCTGATGAAGTTCTGGAAGTAAAGGAATGAAAACGCTAAAGTGACTCATGGTTGTTTTTCCTTACAGTTGCAATGGTGTCTTTGGATGGTTTGGTTAGATTTATATAAGATGCTTGTGTTACAAATGTATTAGAATTCTATGGTATTTGTATATCAAACTGATTTGCACAAATGCTTATGTTACAAATGTATTAGGACTTTATGGCATTTGAATATCAAACTGATTTGTACAGATGCTTATGTTACAAATGTATTAGAACTATATGGCATTTGAAAATCAAAATGTATTTGTAAAGTTGCTAGCACTGAAAAAAATGTATCAAAAGTGGGTCCTGCTGGACAGAAAGGAAAGATACATGCAGGTAGTAACTGATTAAATGTATATATTATAACCAAGAACACTGGAAGAGCAGAGGTTAACCAGCTAACTTACTTTAAGAAAAATAAGGGAAATGTAAATGAGCTGTTAAACCATTAAAATGGCATCCCACTGTGATGACTAGGACCAGAGATGCTAGGTCTGGAAGAAGCCATTGTTTATTAGCTTCAGTAAAAAGAGGGGAAGTGCTGTGATTGCTGCTTGGCCTCAGGCCTGCCATAAACATTAGGAAAGCTCTAGATGTACATGTTTTACACTTCTATGTTATGTTCCTCTCTCAACTTCAAAAGGGGATACTGTGGGAACCTAGAGTCAGGTGGCCAGATGAGGTCATTCTGCCAGCCCTGGAAATAATATTTTTGGATATTACAGAGAGTAATCTCTGAGTATTTAGTATTCTGTTTGACAGCCTGATTAAAATGACTGCTCACATATTTTATCTTGCCTTGTTCTATTAAGTAAGCAGGGAATATGAATCCTTCTTCATTAAGTCAGGAAAATATAGTGAAGCTTAGTTTAAATATTATATTTCTTAATTTGTCTGAGGCTGTCCATCAATGCTATTTTCAATATTTCCTATTATTTGAACTCTGTGGTTTGCTGTAAATATATATTCAGTAGTTTCATGTTCTTTTATTATTGAATATTAAATATATTTAAAAGTTTTACTGTGTCTGGTCCTTATAGAAGTATTTATCCTTTGACAGTGCTTATGTTTATTTGGTGACACTGTGTGGACCACTCCAGAAAGCCTAGCTGTCTTGATCAACTACTATCATTGGTATTAGTATTAATATTACACAGTATAATTGGGCACCCTTTGTTAAGGGCCTTAGAGTAGCTGATTGTGGAGTGGCAGTGATAACTATCTTATACTCTGGGGAGAAGGGGCACAACAGATAAATCTGTGTCAGACTTTCCCAGGTGTGTGTGTGTGTGTGTTTGTGCACGTGTGCGTGTGTGCATGTGTGTGTGTGTGTGTGTGTGTGTGTGTGTGTGTGTGTGTGTGTGTGTGTGTGTGTGTGTGTGTGTGTGTGAAAAATCAAATCTCACAGAGTGTGTATGTCAGCTACTTGGGGCAGGAACATGAAGCACTAGTTTCACAGAGAGGGTGCTGGAGGACTTGGCTTCAACACTCGGCTGAGGACCTAACCCTACAGCTGCACCAGTGGGGAGTCTATTTGTATAGAAATCCAGACCCCGAGCTGAGTGTGTTCCCTATGTGCTTTTAAGGGGAAATTGAGCTTGATGCAGAGAGGTCTGCATCTGGAAATACTGAGTGTATCCATTTATATTCCAAGTGCACTTCCCTATCCAGTGTCAGTGGTGAGGATTTATTCTCCTTGATTACTGGCCCAGTGTGGGGATGCCACACTGCTATGTTATTTAATGTGTGCTGCCACTCACTTATTCTTTATAATATATGTATATGGCTTAATTTTTGTAGAATATAATATTCGTCAGAAGTTTGAGCAGTTTTATTGTTTTATTTATTTATTTAATTATTTCCTTTTGCGACCAGATAAAGGAACTGGTTCTAAACTCTGGACCATTTTAGTCAGGACTTGGGTCAAATAGCAACAACAAACACACATCAGTATTTACATGAATTAGAACAAATGATATAACTGTACAGCAGTGAACTAGACACGTACAAATTTCCCTATAAATTTGAATGATTAGAAAAACATTCACTAAAAATGGAGCAAAAAAAGACTGTAACCATGATGATAACAATAATGATGATGATGATGGTGATTACACCAATACATGCCCTAATAAAACAAATGTATAATTTATACATTAAATTTATATCAACCGGCATGGAATGAGTTCCTAAACCACAAACAAATGGCATAGCCACTGCTAGCCCTGTAAGAGCATATAAATATAGAATGGAGTATTTCTGTATGTGCCTTAATCATGATCCCTAGACTAGCTGCACTTGTATTTATCTGCTAGGTGAGATTTAACAGTGTGCAAAATACTGGGACACTGTTACCATTTTGTGGCAATGGAGTCCAGATGCTAGGAGTAACTTTACTGAATGCTTTCTTTATGGCAGCTAAGGTATCTGGAGGTCTTTGTAATTGGAAGCTGTCTCATATTCTGACACTGTAAGTGGAGTTTTTAATAAAGAGCTTATTTCTAAGTTTTGGGCATTCATTGTCATTTATTAGTTTGCGGATGAGGTTTAATTTTACCCTTACCTCCACTGGTATCCACTTTATTTTCTGCAAATTAACACAGTGATTCTGATAATTATGGCTCAGATATATAAATTATAGTCTTCAGTTTGGAGCATTGCTTTATTGTTTAGAGAATGGGGTGATACAATAGACAAAGCATATTTTTTGTGCACATCCGTATAAATCATGCAACAGATAAAGGGGGCAAATACCCTACACCTTTAAAAATTCTAAAGGCTATTTTATTAACAATGTTCTCTTTTTTTTTTCTTTTTTTTTTCTCCAACTCTTGTGGGTTTCTAATACCATGATGGGAATGGACCCCATTCCTAAGTCAAAATATGATTAAAGTTCATGAAATTAGTATTGTTTCAATTTTTGATGTCAGCCAGAAGTGCTCTTCGCAGCACCTGCACTATGCCCAGTAATGAGTCTTTCTGCAATTCGTACAGAGTTACATATACTGGTAAAATATCTAAATACGATTGTAGATTCTTTTCTATAAGACCCGTTGCTCCTGCAACTATTGGAACTGTCTAGGTATCTTTCTTCCACATTGCTCTCATTTCTGCTTGCAAATCCTGATATTTTATGACTTTGTGTATCTCTGCATGCAAGACACTGTAGTCACTGGGTGTTGCGATTTCAATGATCAATGCTACTTTTCTCTTCTTTTCGTGGACCGCTATATCCGGTTTTCTAGCATCTGTCTTTTGAATGGTTGGTAATGGGTGATCCCATGTAATTTTCTATGATGCTTTGTGGCTCATGTTTCCATTTTTTTTCTGCCACTTCACTACCATAATGTTTGCACAATCCCCAGTGCAACTGTCTTACCACATTATTATGGCTTTCAGTCTACAGCCCTTCTGCCATTAGTATGTTACAAGCAGCAATGAGGTGTGCAACCATTTACAGTACTGTTTTACAAAACCTACATTTGTCTGTTTCTCCCACATGTTCAATGAACTTTGTAAACCAGTGTGTACATAGCCCACTATCTTGTGCCGCCAATCTTAACCTTTCATCTCTTGGTTTAAATTCGCCTTTCCTTAACCATTCCTGCATTTGTTCCTGATCATCAAGGTTCTTCCAGAAGTTTTCTATACTTGCAACTATATTTATGCATTTTACACATTTCTTGCCTTTTCATCTGGTCCTTCACCTTATATTCTTTCTTTTGTTTTTTGGCGCATTCAGTTGTTGCCTGATTTTTATCTACTTTTGGTTTGATTTCCATTCCTGCTTGATGCCGATATGCATCTGCTAGACTAAGCAGAGAAGTCATCTTAGATTTATTCTCCTCGTGCTTCAAAACTTTCACTACATTTGGATCTTGTGAGGTCAGCAGATATGTGTGGAGTCCCACCATTTTAAATCTATACATGTAATCAATTTCAAGGAGGCCTATCCTTCCTTCGGAACAGGGAATATATAATCGCACTGAGTTTTATTAATCATTTGGTGAGCATGAAGCATCCTTCTTGCTTTCCTATCTAATCTATCCAACATGTTTTGGGATCAGTCAATCACACCAAAACTATAAGACAGGAAAAGCAAATTGGTTTATAGCTTGGATTTTGTTCCTAGATGTCATTGCTGTTTTCAGGATTAATTTAAGTCCTCTAAAATATTCCTTACTACGTTTTATTTGCATTTGTTCATGTTTTATTGTTGATACTTCATTATTTCCATAATATTTATACACTCCCTCTTGCTCAAGTTCATTTATATCACATTCTTGTCCCAAACTGATATTTTCTTGGTGCTGCAATTTTCCTGCTTTATCAAGAACAAATGACATTCTTATATCATCTAAAAAAGTTTTGACAACTTGCAGTTGTGCTTTCAGTTCCTGATCTGATGAGCTATATAGTTTTAAATCATAGACAAAGAGAATATTAGAAGTCTTTACACTTTTTTGTTTTCTAGGAGCCAAATTATAGCCATGGCCTAAGCTGTTAAGTAGACAGCTTAATGGGTTAAAGGCAAGGCAGAATACCAGCGGTGACAGATAGTCACCTTGGAATATCTCCCTTTGAATTTTTATCCCTGGAATAATAATTTACCCTTTATCATGGCTTAATTGCAAAGCGGTCTGCCACAGTTCCATGGTCACTGTAATGTAGTCGATCAGTGTAGGGTGTATCTTATACATTTTTAAGCACTCTTTTATCCATGAATGTGGGATACTATCAAATACTTTTTTGTAGTCAATCCATGCCGTGCTTAACTTCTTCCCCTTTTTACAGTTCTCCACTATGACTTTATTTAACAACAAATGGTCCTTTGTTCCATATGACTTTCTTTTATTGCCATTTTGTTCTATTACCATAATTGAGTTTTCTTCTAAATGACTACAAAATCTGTCAGCATCAATTCCAGTATATAGTTTATACATTGTCAGAAGGCATGTTATTGGTCTATAATTTTTAGTGTAGCTTGCAGGTTCACTTTTAAGTAGGAACATTGTTTTTCCTGTTTTTAGCCAAGTTGGTGTCTGTTCGGGGTGGGCATATAAATAGTTCTACCTCGTGGCTAAATCTTCATGCAAAGATGTTAATACTTTTAGTTAGGTACTACATCTGGGCCTGGGGTTTTCCAACTAGAGGCTTTTCTTAACTTTGTTTCAATCTCTCTGCGCTGTTACTTCATCCCATTTCATATCCTGTACCTTTAAACTTCTTATTCTTTCTTTTACTTCTTATATCCATTTAGCATCTTTGTTATATTCCACAGAATATTCATAGATACTTCTCCAAAATGTGTCTATTTCTTCTTTTTTGTGGTCTTTCAATTCCTTTTACCCTGTTTCCCAATTCTCTAAAAAACTATTTTGGGTCATCAATAAATTGCTTATTTTGTACTTTTTCTTTATATTTATCTGCATATCTTTTAAGTTTTTCTACCTGTGCTGAGATTTTTAGTTTGTAATTTGTGATAGTGCATGACAGATCCTGATCTGTTCTAATACTGCACATTGCTTTTATTATGTCTATCTTTCAAAGTATTTTTGTTGATCTGTTCCCTCTTACTTCTAATAGTGACACTTCTTGTCTTAATTGCTTTATAGTTTTCTCTATTCAAAACTTCCATGATGGTATTCAATTTCTCCCCTTCCTTACCATCACTGCCCTGTGTTCTTGTGGAAGAACTTTATATCAGTTTTTAATTTATCTGCACAGTAATATATCCTGTTTACTTATGTTTCATCACATGGATCTCTATGGAAAGTCCTAATTGCTGTGTTCATTTGTTTTATCCAACTTCTGACTTTTGGGGTTTTATTGACCTTCTACAGTCTATTTCTTTCATTGATCTTAATATGTCTCTCTATCTCTATTAAATGAAGCAACTATTTTCTTAGCTCATTTTCTTCTAAACTGAGGGCACATGTTTTGTTTTCCATTTCCTTCAGACATTCCATAGAAAGTTCTATTGCATCTTCCTGTGGCACATTCTCTTCAATTTCATCCCATGCCATCCACTGCTCTGTCACTCACTGGCCTATCACTCCTCAACATTGACTGTGTCAGAGTTGCCACAGCTTCCTATTCCTTCCCTTGCTGTCCAGCTTCAAATGAACATTTATACTGATTTCCTGTGGAAGGCTCCAAAATATCTTTATATGACACTTGACCAATTGCTTCCCATTCTACTGGTTTCCCCTTAATTTGGAGATCCATTGCTCTATTCTGTGGTGGTGCTTTCTGAATTAGATTTTCTACACTGAATCTTTCACTTTGGAGGTACTCCATAACCTCAGTTTCTGTTTCTTTAACTTCTCCATTATTAATCTCTTTCTCTACTTTTCCTCTTTGTCTTCTTATTTTTTGTATTGTAAAGGATTCCTTTGCCTGTATTTTTCTTCAAATATCTTTGGTGCTGCTCTTTTTGTATTGAATGGTTTTGCTTTCTCCTTTGCATAGATATTATACCATATTAAATCTCTTTTTCTTTCACATGTCTATATTTCTTCTTCAAATGTCTCCTGATCTCCCTGTTTCTCCTTACTTTGGGGACACATTCCATCATGCTCTGATGTAACCCATGTTAAATCTTCTACATCAAATCCTTCACTTTGCAGGCACTCCATAACTTCATGTTCTACTTTTTTAACTTCTACTTTACTAATCTACTTTTCTACATTCCATCTTTGTGACATTATTTGTTTATTGTGAAATTTTCCATGTCTGGATGCCTTTGCCTGGATTGCACTTTGAATATCTTTGTGGCTGCCTTCTTTATGTTGATTAATTTGGCTTTCACCTTTGCATAAATATTGCACCATATCAAATTTCTTTTTCTTTCCCATGTCCATATTTCTTTTTTATACTTTTCAAAAATATCTAGGTTTTGTTGTTTATGTTTTCGCACTTCCTCAGATGCTTCTTTTTCCAAACAGATCAAAGTTTCTTTGTCTATAAACTGTTTTTCACAAATCTGTTGTATTAATGGCCACAAATTTTTATTTGAAGCTTCTGGCAGTTTTTCTTGTGGAAGTATTTTTCTTTCCTCTAATTTCTCTCTTAATCTTTTTGTATATCTTGTGTCTGTAAATTCTAGGCTTTTTGTATCATAGCAACAATACATCATTTCTTTCTTATCTTCAATAGTCCACTTTATCATCATTATGGCTCCTCTTTGGCCTATCAGTTTTTGTGATTTTTGTGAACTACTGCTTCCTTCTACAATGGGGGGGGGGGGCATCCTCCCCCTGGGCCTGGGCCCATTGTAGGAATGTTTATGTATTTTGAGGATTCTACACAGTCATTTCATCCAGTCTTGGCATCAGTGCACCTACCAGGATTGGCCACTTTTTTATTTTGGGTCTTGTGCACCCAGCTATCTTTTTAAATTTTTGACCTACTTCTGTCCATGATATATGCTATATAAATACAGTTTATATATCAGTGTTGTCTTGGTGAGACTTTGTGAAAAACATGGTCCACCTCATGAAGGTACTCACCAAGACTTGAGGAGGAATTCAATTTCAGCAATACTACTCGCCTTTGCTTGCTGATTTATCATCTCTACACTCATTCTCCTGCATGGTTTATATAATGGATAGGAAAATGTGGTTCATAGGTTCATACTAGGCTATCTGCCCTAGGGCATTTATAAGCCTAGCCAGAGTGTGTTTGGCTTTCGCCACCCATTTTACATTAATTTTGCTATGCCTTTTTTTGAGGTTAGTATACTGTGCCTCTGTCTAACAGTGACACAGAAGTGATAGCCGGGGTAAACCTACGATCTCCCATCCACTCATCAAGATTCCTCTTGAAGAGAGTCAGTGTGGGACTCTGCCTAACCTGGACTGGGATTTTATTCCAGAGTGAAGGGAGCCTCTGGGTTATGATGAATCTGTCCCTCCAGCATGTCCTATTTATTTCAGTGCTGAGGTTCAAGTCTCTCGAGCGCGTAGCTCGATGGGATTTGGATTTTCTGAGGTGCAGCATGTCCATTAATTCTGGGTTGGACATGGCTTTATACATCAGGCACAGATCACCTCTGAGCAGGCAGTATGCCACTGAGTAGAGCTGGAGTTTCTTTAACCGGGCAGCATATGGCATCTGTTTGAGCCCTTTGATCCTCTTGGTGAGGTACTTTTGGGGTCTTTCCAGTTGCTGTAGGTGTCTGGTAAGGTACATCCCAAAAGGGGCATTGTATTCAATTATGGGCCTGATGAGGGATGAGTAAAGAGGTACGATGACCTCCCCTGATCTAGATGTGAATCCCTTCATGATTAGGTGGGCTATATAAAATGTTTTTCTAACCACTTTGGCCACGTGGTTGTCAAATGAGAGACTGCTATCAACTTGGGTCCCCAGGTCCCTAATGACTTCTTCTGTACTTAATGGATTACCACCTATGTGGTAATTTGTGGGCACTTTGTTTTTGCCAAAGGGGATGACTATACACTTTTTGGCGTTTAGCTTGAGGCCATGGCTCTGGCACCAGTTGTCTGTTTCTATGAGGCCCTTTTGGAGGATGCTTGTGTCAGTTGGAGAGTTGATTATGGTTTTAGTTATAAAAAGCAATAACAGATTGTGTAATGAACAGAAAATATTTAAGAATTCCGGTAGATTTATCCATGATCTCAGTGTAACATTAAAGACTGAAACTATTAAGGAGATACCCTTCAATTATATCAGAAAATGAAAGGGAAATATTTCTGAATGTACCTTGCTATCAATAAGCAATGAATTGATCACACAACCAATGGACACAGCAAATTTACCTTTTTTTGTGAAAATTTCATAACAAGTTGTCACAAGGGAAGTCATCCGTTATATAACTAACAATGTACTAACTACTCCAAGAAAAATTAGAACTCAAGTTCCTTGTAGGACTAGACAATGCAACTGATTGTTTCCCATACATAATTGAGCAAAACCTACTTAAACCCCTAACAGCAGGCTTAAACAAAGTTTTAGCACGTGAACACAGTCCTGATCAATGAGACAGGTTGTAGTGGTATCCACTTGCAAATCACAAAGAGCATATTCCAATACAATCAAACAGTTTTATACCTACCAATCTGACTGGTGTTCTGCATAAAAATCATGTAAAAATTAAAAATGAAGCTTATTCATTACAGAACAAGGAGCTTACATCTGTTAAATGCGGAACAGTATAAGCCCTTTTATGTGAGCTCTTGTCATTTGATTCTTATGGCATTTTGAAGAGGTAACAACAAGACTTCATGAAAGGCTGACTGTGCATGCTGCTTACTTTGATTTTGCAAAGGTAAGTAACACTATTCCACTTAAGGAATAAGTGACAAATTCAGACCATTAAATGTCACTCCATACATAGCTCGATGGGTAAAATTAGTTATGCAACAGAACACGAATCAAGGTTGGAAGGTCAAAACAAAAAGGCTCATATAGTGCCCAGTGCCGATACTAGCTAACACTTCAAATTTCTTGGACCAAAGAAAAACAAAAACAAGGTTAGAAGGTCACTTGTCTTTCTCATGGGAGCTACCAGTAGTGTCACATAGATCCCTGTACTTGGTTGACTTCTTTTTTGACCATTTTTCACAGAGAGAAATTTTGAAACATAGGCTATGACTAATACGTTGATTACAAACTGGGTAAAAATATTTCTTCAAAAAGCGATATTAAAGTTCTTCACAATAGTCTACAGAACATACATTGTGCAGTAGTAATGACCTTAACCTTTATATGTGTAAATGCAACATCATGAAACTTGGGGCTAGATTTATAAAGACTACCATGAGGTATCCATGATGTGTATACTTCACTGTAGCCTGTTCAAATTGAAACACAGCCCTCAGTCATGTTTATAGCTGTCAACCTTCCATCGCCAAAATGTGGAACACTTGCCTTCATAATGTGGAACAAATGGGCAAAATGTGGAACACATACTAATGGCTTACTAACAACTTCAACTAGGAAGGTCATAGGATGGTTAAAATATGCTGGTTTTACTTATAAAGAAGATCCTTTAATGAACTAATATGATTAATTTCTTGGATTTCACTTAAAAAAATTTCTAACTCTGAATGTGTGACAGACTCTTTCAATGTGGAACTTTGAGGAACTTGGAGGAACATGAATTTTTTAAGACCCCAAATGAGGTAAATTCCTTGTAATGAGGTACACTTGAGAGGTAAACTCATGTTGTATGCTAATGAGGCAGTTCAGGAGAGTGGGGTATGCTAATTAGCCTTGTGCTGTCTCCCTTGGAACTTCCTCCAACATGACATCTAATCACTGAATGATTCAAGAAATTGTTTGGCCATGTTCATCCACTATGGTAGAGGTAAGTGCAGGAGAGTTTAGTGTTAATGTACAGTTAGGAGGTGTGTGCATGACTGAATGCAAGGGCTGTGTGAGTATTATGCGTCAACATGGGAGGCATGACTGCCACTCCAACCCACACAGGGGAGTTAGTGATAGGTTAGAAAGCTGAATGCATGTATGTGTGAATGAATGAATGAATGAATGAATGAATGAATGAATGAATGAATGACTGGATGAGAGTGTGAGTGTGCTCGGGTGGATAACGGGTTTTGTGTGTGTGTGTGTGTGTGTGTGTGTGTGTGTGTGTGTGTGTGTGTGTGTGTGTGTGTGTGTGTGTGAGTGACTGTGGGATGGGGTGACTGCCATACCTACACACATCCCTAGACTAATGAGTATAGTCTATAACATTAGGTGGGTGGAACACTAGCCACTAGGGATAACTGCACTACAGGGATGGTGGAATCACTAGGCACTAGGAACCACTACATAAGACTTGTGCCCTAAAGGCACTTAAAACAGTACAGGGAGTGGGGCAGAGGAGGGAACACTTGTCACCAGGGAGACAACTCTTGTGCGGTAATGCCAAGTCTATCAGTATGGGAATTGGGTGATGGGGACACTAGACACCAGAAAGACTACTCTCATGTTGTAAACACTTAAAACAGTACAGGGATCATGGGTGGGGGGAACACTAAATAACAGGGAGATTACATATGTGCAGTAACAGTACGTCCAACAGTACAGGGATCGGGAGATAGGGAAATCCACAGATACGAGGGATTAATCTAATATTCTCTGTCATAATGTCACTTAAACCAATATGGAGACTGGACCCACTAGACAGGGTACCCAAGGATAAGACATGGGAGTATGACCTTCTGGAAATTCGGGCAATGCAGGGACAAGTAAGGCTGTGTGTATGTGTATATATATATATATATATATATATATATATATATATATATATATATATATATATATATATATATGGGTCTACTTCTTTTGACCTAACTTTCATTTGCCTGACACTCAGTTGCCTGAGACCAAATGACTGAAATTTCATTTGCCTGACACTTCATTTGCCTGATACTTCATTTGCCTGACAAGTATTATTAGCAAGAAAATGGAATATGCCCCCTTCCCCACTGCAGTGCGACCCTGGAGTTAGAATATATAGTTAGGGGAGTGTGGGGGGGGTGAAGCCCCCCACTTACTTCTCTGTTACTAAGCAATATTACATCAAAAGTTAACAATATCATATGAAATGAAGTGGGGGCCTTCACCCCCCACACCCCCAGTTGTGGGGGGCTGTGCCCCCCACACCCCCCCTAACTATATAGTCTAACTCCAGGGTCGCACTGCAGTGGAGAAGGGGGTATATTCCATTTTCTTGCTAATAATACTTGTCAGTCAAATGAAGTGTCAGGCAAATGAAGTGTCAGGCAAATGAAATTTCAGTCAAATGGGGTCAGTCAAATGAGTGTCAGGCAAATGAAAGTTAGGTCAAAAGAAGTAGACCCATATATATATATATATATATATATATATATATATACACACTTGTGTTTGTGTGCACTTTTGTGTGGGGGGAGATTGACTAAGGAGGGGGTAGTGGCTGTTCTTACACAATTTAGTCACCACAGTTACCCATGAAGGGAAGTGCTGATCTGCATGTCATAGTAGGTAACTGTAAATGAGCCAATAATGAGGTCAGTCCTCATCACGGTTAGCATATATATGAAATGCAAAATACCAAGTTGCGTTAACAGCCCTGTGTTTGCCTTGGCCCTTAATACAATGCAGTAGGGCTTTCATGAATCCCTGAGCATATCAGTTATAATCACAAACTAAATATCAGACTTGTAACAATATACCATTGTAAAAGATATAGGTTCATAGTTTCATAGGTTGGTACTAGGCTATCGGACCTAGGGCCTATGCAAGCCCAGCCAAACAATTCCCCAGATATTTCTTCCTCCAATATTTACGTCCTGGACCCCTGTCTAGCAGGGTGACTGACATGATCCCCGGGGTGAATTTCCTATCTCCCATCCAATCATCAAGGTTCCTTTTGAAGAGGACCAAGGAGGAGCTCTGCTTGACATGTATGGGCAGTCTATTCCAGAATATGGGGAGTCTCTGGGTCAGGAACCTATCCCTCCAGCATGTTTTGTTCATTGTGATGACAAGGTTTAGATCCCTGGACCGTGTGGCTCTGAGGGATTGGGATTTCTTTAAGTGGAGCATGTCCAACAGCTCAGGGTTTGACATGGCCTGGTATGTTAAGCAGAGATCGCCTCTCAGTAGATGATATGCCACAGAGTATAGCTTGAGTTTTTTTAGATGGTCAGCACTGGGCATCTGCTTTAAGCCTGTTATCCTTTTAGTGAGGTATTTCTGTGGTCTTTCCAGCTGTTGCAGATGTCTTGTGAGGTACATACCAATCGGGGCGTTGTACTCTATAATGGGTCTAATGAGGGATGAGTACAGTGGGACAATGACCTCCTTTTTTCTGGATGAAAATCCCTTAGTGATGAGGTGTGCCACATAGAAGGATTTCCTGACTGTTGTGGCGATGTGGTTATCGAAGGTGAGATCACTGTCCACCTGTGTCCCTAAGTCTCTCATCACACTTTTGGTGTTTAGTGTACTGCCACCTATGTGGTAATTCATGAGTACATGGTTTTTCCCAAAGGGGATAACTATACATTTCTTGGCATTAAGCTTGAGCCCATGGCTCTGGCACCAAACATCTGTTTCTGTAAGTCCCTTTTGTAGAATATCCACATCATTTGGGGATTCAATAATGGCTCCCAGTTTGCAGTCATCTGCGATCTTTGTTAGCCAGAGTCCCTTAGTGTTGGCCTGTACTTCAGAGAAGTAGATGCCAAACAAGAGCGGTCCCAGGACTGAACCCTGAGGTACTCCACTTGTCACTTCTCTGGAGCTGGATTTGGAGTCGGCTACTTTTACAGTCTGGGTTCAGTAATACATAACAATTTAAATGATGAGTAGAATGCATCTCCCAAACTCATGAAAGCGCATCCTGCAGCCAATCTCATTCTAATGAGCATGCCTACTCACTTTGTGAAGATCATTGTACCATTTTATACTTCACAGGAAGAGCTCATTACTGAATCCAGTACTGAATTCTAAGGTCTTCATACAAGTCAGTTGTAACAACTTAAAAGTTATAGTGATTCTTTATTAGAAAGAAATGTAGGGTTGTAAAACTTGAGGTCTTCATAAAAGTTTGAGCTGTTATCATATTCTACACAGCACAAATGAAAGACACCAGATTAATAGCCTGCTCAAAAATATAAGTAATCAAACAAACATTCACTGAGCACAAATGAAAGACACCAAATTAATAGCCTGCTCAAAAATATAAGTAATCAAACAAACATTCACTGAGCAGAACAAGACAATGGCTCAAAAGTCACTGAAATAAGCAAACTATTTTATTTAATCAAAAACATATACATAAATGCTTTCACAGTAACTCTAACTGCTTCATCAGGCATTGACTTAAAACATGCAAACACTCTTTTTAAATACAAAGACCTGATGTACTTGTGATCAAAGCAATATAAAACAATTATTATTTAAGTGAACAATACCACTTAACCTATGAACTTAGGTGTACTAAAATTTTTTTGAGGCTGAATGAACATATATATTTATGCTAAATCATCATATTATGTTTCTTAATATTTGTTTAAAGATGACTGTAATGAACTGTGACACCAGTGGAGTTTTAATCCCATCAATGCCAACCGAATATGAGATTACATGGATGAGGACTGAATCCTACCAATGTCATCCAAATATGAGAGGAATGGGAGCATGCACTGACACCAGATATGAAGAAAATATCCTAGGTGACAACAAGTTTCCTCAATCACCACTGGTACCCAGAAGGTTAAAAAGTGTATACAAGGTTAACTCCATCATCACTTTACAAATGCAAGCTGACCCAAAAGCATAAATGGGACTGCACTACTGCCCTATGTATTAGCTTTCAACCTCCACCCCCCAAGATTAGACTGCATACAGGATACTTGGATGACTGAGTCACTTGCCTAACACCCCAGGCCCCTTTCTCACTACTCTTTTTGTCAACCACAGTGTCTCCCAGTGTCCCTTAAATATGGTGACTACCTTCAGCACGAATTATTCTTTACACAGACACACACACACACACACACACACACACACACACACACACACACACACACACACACAATCCCCATGGAAGGCCTGTCAAAATTCTCTAATTCCCACAGGTTTCTTCCTGGCATGAGAACACTGCCACCACTCTGGTGGTTAGACAGGGACATCAAGTTACCTGCTGCTTTTGATTTAACCAAATATGAAATTATACACAATATCTTCACTGGTAGTAGGCCCAAATGTTCTAGTTAAGTGGAGATGGCAGCCACCTCAGCTTGCTAACCTACAGTGTTAATAATAATCCTCCTTTCAGATAATAAACAACAATTATGCATCTATAATAACTCAAGTCACAAGAGCTTACAAATGAATAAAAGAACTTTGTTGTACTGTAAATATGAGTACATTGTCCTATGTAAGTCTTAGGACTCCTGACTGTGCTGTTTTTTAGTCTTTTCAGCAGCAATAAACACCTCTGTATTACAATCCTTTGGCTATTATAAAGCAAAACTTTGTTTGCCACAATAAGTGAAAAGTTAAAGAATTACAACTAGAATTTATCTAGAGTGGCTATTTCTGTTCATCTACCATCAAGCAGCAGTTTTCACAGACTATTTCTCTTACATTGCACTTGGGGGATATATAACTGTATGCAAGTGACAGCTTTTGGTAATTAAATTATGTCCCTGTTTTCCTTGAGTTATTCATTTGAGTTTGTTAACCAGGACTGAGCACCAATCAAAACAAACATCTTTAGTCTCGGTTTAGGGACATGCAGAAAAAAAATAACATTATTATATGCATGTTAAAAAATATTTCTTATTTATAAGACATGGTTATAAACAGTGATTATGCACAAAAAGTATAGATATAGTCACACAGTTATGATAGTAGAAGTGTCCCTGGGGTACGTATAGGTTTGTATACTTCCAGGAGGTTCTGATTATTGGACCTAAGTAGTCTATTGGGATGATGCATTTTGAGGCTGGAGGAGAGTGTGGGACAATTTGAGACTTTGAAGATGAGTTTATGAGCAGAGGACAGTTGAATGTAGGAGGGATAGTTAGGGAGTTCCAACCAATTCAAGGAGTGGAGAGCCTTACAGTGGTGGGAGGAGGATTTGGATCTTGTAGCAAACTTGGCAATCTTATTGTAGCAGGAAGCAAATTTAGACTTTTGAGATGACTGAAGGTGGGTAAGGAGGGCTGCACCATACAAAAGAGAGGGAATTAGATAGGTAGTAGAGAAGATGTGTTTGGTTGAGGGGGTAAGATAGCGACTGTGGTGATATAACATACTCAGTTTTTGATGTGTTTTCTTAATATTAGTTTGTAGGTGGATATCAAACTTTAGATGATCATCAATAAGGACTTCTAGAAGTTTTGTGTGGGGAACTATTTCAACTGGGGTCAAGTTTTGGCTAATAATAGAGAAAGAGTTCTTATCAATTTTGGTGGATTTAGAAGGGGTAAATATCATGATCTTGGATTTTGAAGGGTGGAGAGCAAGGTGATTGTCGAGCATCCAAGACTCTGTGTAAGAACAAGTATCTTGGGTTAGTGTCATGAGTTTAGAGAGGGATTTGGCGGTGTCAATTGGTGACAATTGTCAGTGTATTGGACCGGGTTAGCATTTTGAATACAGTGATGAAAGTCATTAATGAAGATGTTGAATAATAAAGGGCCTAATATAGAGCCTTGTGGGATGCCTGTGACAGTATGAAGGAAGGAGGAGGTGTAATTTTCCCATTTGACATTTTGTTGTTTATTAGAAAGGTAACTGGAAAACCAGTTGATGGAGGAGGAGGAAAGATTGAGATGAGAGAGCTTGGACAGAGAAGGTTATATGAAACAGTATCAAAGGCTTTGGATAAATCTAGAAGAAGGGTAGATACTATCTTTCCTGAGTCACGAGAGTGATTATTGGTTTCAAGAAAGGTAAGGAGGGCTGTGGTGGTGCTGTGTCCGTGTCTAAAACCATGTTGTGTAGGGGTCAGTAGTTGATTATCTAATAGATAGGGTAGGAGCTGTAGGTGGATGCATTTTTCAAGAATTTTAGAAATGGGAGATAGGATGGCTATTGGACAGAAGTTAGAGATTTCAGTATTACCTCCCTTGTGGAGGGGAATAATTAATGTTTTTTTTCCAGAGGAGGGGAACATAAGATTCTTGAATGGACCAGTTTATTAGAATGGAGATGGGAAAAGCTATGCCATTGGCAGCTAGCTTGAGGAAACTAGATGGAATTAAGTCTGGGGCATTTGAGCATGGTTTTAATTGTTGTAGAAGTTTTTTATGGTAGTAATGGAAATAAGTTTGATAGTGAAAGGTGGTGCTGAGAAGAGATAGAGTCAGAGAGGGGTGAGTTTGTGGAGGGGGATGGGGCCTTGCCTGACATATTATTAGGAAAATATGTAGTGAGTTTAGCTATCAAGTCTATAAAGAAGGAATTTAATTGTGTAGCTAAGGTAAGGTCAGAAGAATCAGGATCTGGGCAGGGGTTATCTTTTTTACCAGGATGGAGTAGGGCAGAGATACCATTCCAGAACTGTTTGGGGTTCGCTTTGTGATTGTTTTGTAATGTCGAGTAATAGGATTTTCAGTCTGTGGTAACTTGTTTTGTTTACTCTATTACAGAGTTGTCTGTACTTGGCGAAGGATCTGGGAGTTTTATATTTTTGGCATTGTTTCCATACTTTATCATGGAGATGCATGAGGGAGATAGTCTCTTTAGTGAGCCATGGGACAGTTTTGGATTTGACCCTTTTGGATCTAAGAGGAGCAAAGCTGTTAAGTAGGGCAGTAAATGTAGTATTGAAGTATGTAACAGCATTGACCAGAGGAAGGGTTTTTAAAGGGTTGCAGTTCATGTGTTTTAAGGAATCAGAGAAGGTTT
Source organism: Protopterus annectens (assembly GCF_019279795.1). Classification (NCBI taxonomy): domain Eukaryota; kingdom Metazoa; phylum Chordata; order Ceratodontiformes; family Protopteridae; genus Protopterus; species Protopterus annectens. The sequence goes on from NC_056728.1 coordinate 1,770,676,472, forward strand.
GAGCAGTGAAGTTTTTTAGGGAATGGATGGAGATGTAATTGTGGTGAAAATGAAGGGAAGAAGGTGTACGATGTGCAAAGGCAGGAAGATAGTCACTAAGTGAATCAGGTAAGGTACCACTGTCAGAGATAGTGTGGGGGTGGGAAACTAGTATCCAGTCTAGAATGCTACCAGAAGTACTGTCTTTGGCAGGTCTACTTGGAGAATTGATTAGTTGGGTGAATTTATATAGGTTTATATTCTGAGAGGATGTGGGAGTGTTTAAAGAAGACCAGTTAATATTAATGTCGCCAAGGAGTATAGTCTCATTTTGTATGTTAGATGAGATCCAAGAGAGGATGTCCTCAAGAGTAGGGGTATTGTTACCTGAGGGGATGTATAGGGTAGCTATGCATATGGTTTTGTTGTTGTTTATCTTTAGGAGTGCCAGGATTAGTTCAGCTGTAGCAAATTGGGGTATGGGGTTTGTATAGGGAGTTACTGTCCGGGAAGATGAGTAGAGTAGGGCTACTCCACCACCTTTCTTTTAGGTTCTGTCGCTCCTTATAATACTATAGTTGGGAGGAGTAATTTCAGGGTCCTTTATATGGGGTTTGAGCCATGTTTCTGAGATAGAAAGAATGTTTGATTGGTATATATTTACAAAATAATAGCAAAGGCAGAAAAGAAAAGTAGAGATGAACAAAAAGAATTGTCTTCTCCCAACAATGTTGTCTCTTTTATCAGTTGTGAGATTTTTCACTTTTTTCCAATACACATGTAAGCATAACTGAGCATAATGTAGAGATTTAAACAGAGCCCAGATAGCAAAGTGGGCAAACTAGGTGAAAACATTTTCAAAAATTATGATAAAGTTGAGGGGAAAGAGTATAGCAATAATAACAAATAGTTGCAGGTGACCAAATTTCTAGACTGTTCTCTAAGTTGCTCTATTTTGAGCTAGCTTTAAGTTTTGTAGGATACAAGTGCTTTAGTCAAGTGACCCAGGTAAACAATTTTGGCAATGAGCTACACTTTCTCAGTATGGTAAGATCCTTGTATAAGCTGCTTATGTCATTATATTGGTGGTATATAGATGTGGGTTCACTTTGGAATCTTGAAATAATGAAATATCGAATTTCAGTATCTTGAGACCAAAGTGTCGAATCTGCACTTGTGTGACTCTTCAGTATGTTGAATATGGAAATCTCAAACCTGCAGTGGTGATTTTTGGTAAGTGTAATGGTTTTTACGGGTTTTGGGGAGGGTTTGTGTGTGTGTGAGTGTGTTGGGGAGTTTTGGGTGTGAGTTAAGGTAGGTAGGTAAGCGTGTGAGTGTGCAAGTGTTGAGAGTGGTCGTGTTTGTATGCATGTGATGTGTGTTTCTGTAAGGGGGGTGTAGAATGTGTGGTAGTGGGTTTTCTGTCTTCTGGTTTTTAGTGTGACCTCGGAGTTAGTATATATAAGTAGGGGGTGGGGGTGCAGGGGGGCTTGCCCCCCTGCTTATAGCAAGGGTGTGTGTGTGTTTGTGTGTGTGTGTGTGTGTGTGTGTGTGTGTGTGTGTGTGTGTGTGTGTGTGTGTGTGTGTGTGTGTGTGTGTTAGTTTTATTGTGTTCGTGTGTGCTGGTTTGGTTTGTTGTACTGTCAGGAGATAGGTGTGTTTGTTTGTGTGGTGTATTGTTTTTGTGATGTTCGTGGTTTTAAATTTCATGGTTTTGAGGTTTCGGGTTTGTGAGTTTTCAGTTTTATAGTCTCGAGATTCTCTGCTCATTTTTTTTTTGTATTGCCAGATAGCTCCCTGTATTAATACCATTCAAATTCTGAGATTACCCTTACTGTGGAAGGAAAGATATTGCAACTTGCAGTTTTACAGGCACACAGCACACACAATATCATGCTATATATTTGCAAACCTTGCACATAAACTTTGACTTATACAACATATATAAAGCACTTCACACACCATATGAAGCACACTCAAATCTGAGGGCTATCTGTATATACCACAGGTGCATTCATTAGGTCTTTCACTCCCAGTTTCACAAAACTTGGGTTCAGAGCCTTGGCATTTACAGAATAGTCATGTTCACAATAGAAGCATTGGGTTAAGGCTTTTACTGCTGAAGGTGGACAAGTTATTGAAACTATGCTCATCCTATCACCCCACACCCCAGACAGAAATTATTATAAAATCTTTGTGTGACCAGCAGGACCAACAAGCCAGTATATCCTCCCTTATCTTATATATAAGAGGATCAAAGTGGTTTTCTCAGGATCAGGGACCATAATAACTTTAGGAGAGTACTACTATTAAAACATAAAATTACAGTATTGTACTCCCTGTATTATTCTTAAGTTTAGAAACAGAAAAGCTTTTTAGAGATTTATAGGGAGAGACCTCTTCTTCGTGATAAATCATTTGGCTTGCCAGAAAACTCCATTGTGGCCCTACAAACCCTATATAATGGTTTTGAAACGGTAGTTGAATTAGGATGTTTTTAATGTAACTGAATATTTGTCACTTTGGATACCAAAAATAATACTATTCTGCCCCTCTGTTATTTGCACTGGCAGTGTAATCTTTTTTGACATAATTCATATGCATAAGGGGATTCCTAGTATGAAGGTATGTGAAAATACACAGTGCAGCTATGTTTGTAGATGATGCCTTAGTCCCTCTTAGCTATCAGGGGGCATTGTTAATACACATTTTCCATTGCTCTCAGATTTGAGATAAATTAAACCAAAACAAGCACAACGAAAATGTATATAATGTGACTTCCAGGCAATGTGACATAACAATGGAGAAGATATCTTTGTGATATAAGCACCGTGACATGACCAAAGCAGAGTACATCTATCAAGGATGTTATATACAATTGGGGTTGGGTGCATATTGTGAAGCTGTGCAAACTGATTTGCCTGAATATGATTGTAATATCAGCAGAGGTCTACAACAAGTGGAACACAGTTACAGGCTCAAGGACAACAGGAAAAGAAGCACACACAATCATGGACAATATCAGAATAATACCACCAGTAATCCCATGTCTCTGACACAACATATGTGATTCTGAGGGATCATAGATGGTTCTGCATGAACACACTTGTATGACTATTATGACATGTCAGCAATCTATGAGGGTAATAATCACACACAATGTCCTGACACTGAAACGTCTGCTGGAGGTGTTAGGAGGGACACCGACATACCTGTATGTGACAATATGATCACTACAGGCTAGTTGACTGGTGTGCATGGCATATATATGGCACAATCCAGACTAATGAATGTGACCCATGCTATCAAAGTTGTCAAACAGGTGCGTATGTACTGTGTGCATCACCAGAACAAGTATCACACATGCATCTGATATAACACCTTGTTGAGGGTTCCGCACTATCAGACAGTAATGTTTATGCAATAAAAAGAATACCTAGGTATGGACAATAAGATGTGTGACAGCTCACTGTGGCAAAGGTAGTACACTTCAGTTACACATCACTGGAAGGTTTGTAGGGAGGTACTGGAAGAAGGGTGCATTGTACTCAGTTATTGGTGTGATGAAGGCTGTGAACTATGGAAGTATTTTGGCCTTTGATGTGGATGTCCTGCACAAACTCAGTTGCTGTATTACATACAAGGGAGTAGTCACCACTGTGGCCACATGCTGGTGGACGTTCCACATGCCATATACCCCAAGACACAGGTCACATACCAACTGGTGTGCTTATAGAGTGTGATGTCTACATAATCCTTGGGTTGTGCATTTGTTTTCATAACATCACAAATCCCCCATGTTTTTGTTTCCTCTCATGTGTTGCCATGGCTGGGGTAGCAATCGTTGATGTGTGTTGATACTGTCTGTATTATACTAATATCACAGTGGTGTCAATGATTACCCACAAGCTGTGTAGTCCTCTAGACAACTGTTTGGACTCAGGATGTGTATGCCATTCTTGATGTCTGTGACTTAAATAACGGACAGGAACGGGCCTACCAGTCAGCCCTGATGTATGGACTCTGTCACTGGACCAGAGATATAGGTCACGTCACACATTTCAACATATTTAGATGCCACATATTTGATCCAGTGGTTGACCCACTTGGTGATATAGGTGCTTATGGTCACATCTGACAGTGTTGAATAAATATCCCAGTGTGGATTTGTGTCAAATGCCTTGGCCTGGTCAAGTTCCACAGGATGATGATGTTGTCATCATGCATGCCCTCGATGACAACTTTGAGGACATCTAACAGATGTAACAGACACGGATATAGCATTAACAATCCACACATGTCTGTTGCACACAGCGAGGATATTACTAGTGTCCATTTAGAAAAGGTCCATGATGACATGTTGGTCTACCTCACAGATGAGGAGAGTCAGGATGTGTCTATACATGCATGCATCAGATGATGTCTCCCCCAACTCAGATGTATACATGTTGATGTACACTGTTCTACTGGAATATAGTCCATGTGGAGGCTGTTTTGAAATGTATATCCAATCATGTCAAGTTGGTGTATGTTCTGAGTCATGCTATAGGCGATCTGTGATGTTGCCACAGCCCATTGATTCTGTGTAATAGGCCTGGATGAAGGTAAGACAGTGAATACTGCTTATCTTCATCTGGCCTAGGGTTTGGACACAATCCCCCACTGAAGTATCATTGAGAAATGGGGATTAACCCTTACATCACTAGATGGTTAACAATTTGGGTCACTGGCAGAACACATACTGTAAAAGTTGGTGAAGCAACCTTTACCAGTAGAGCTGTCACCATTGGCATACCCCAATGATCTGTGCTTGGCCCTTTACTGTTTGGAATCTATTTCTTGATAGTCCGGGCTAAAGTATACAGCCTTTATCTTACCAAGTTTGCTGATTCTTGCATATTGGGAGCAATCATTGAGGCATCAATGATAATAATGTACTATGGGGGGGGGGGGCTAACACAGAGAAATGATTGATGCCAAAGCCACATGGTCTAGAGATAAATACAAAAATGTATCATTATTATGGCCTTCTGCAAAGTGGATTTCCCCACTAATTACAGCATTGATAACACTCTTCCTATGCTGAAACCCAGTTGTGCAGGACCTGAGAACACACATAGATAGCAATCTGAACTTCAACCGCCAAATGTCCACAGTGGTATAGAAAGGCTATGTCCTGCACCTCATAAGTCAGGCCATTGTATTCAGATATGAAGATGATATAACAGCACTGTACTTGAACCTCATCAGAACACTAATAGAGTATAATGCTCCCTTTTGCATGTACCTCATCAGACACCTGCAGCAGCTGGAGAGACCACAGGGGTTTCGTATCAAGAAATTACAGGGCCTACAAACCATGCCATGATGTCTGTGGATAGAAAGAAAGCTCTGTCACTGTAATCTTTATTATACAGGATGAAGTGACTTGTGCCTGGCCTACAGGCCAGTCTCTGACCCTATCCTGATGGGAATACTGCACATCTGCAGTATATAGCTGATGACATCAGCAGAGTCTGTGAGAGGAAGATGATAATAGCAGTGTCCCACATGCTCATGTAAAATGCTCGCTCTAATATGAAGTAAGTGCACAAACACACACACTCCAGACAACTGCAATGAGAACAGAACCCTTATCTAAGTACACTGACTAGAGAATTCTGTATTTAAGGAAAAAAAACAGAGCTCAAGTCTGACTTGGAGAGTGTCAGACAGTACTTTATAGGTGATGACATCAGCAGTGTCTGGTGAGGAGAAAATGGTAATGTCAGTGTCCCACATGCTGGTGAAAAATGTTCTCTCTAATGTCAGGCAAGTGCATACACACACAGACACACACACACACACACACACACACACACACACACACACACACACACACACACACACAGACACACACACACACCTCCTAGTTTACTGCAGTGACAACAGAACTCCTACCTATCTAAGTACACAGACTAGAGAACGCAGTACTTTACATAAGCACCACAGCACAAGTCTGACTTTTACCAGGCTGCAGGACAAATTATAGTGGATGATATCAGCACTGGATGTTGGAGAAAAAATATTGGAAGGCCTGCATGAAATGGATGTGTAGGAATGTTCAACTGCCAAGATATTTCAAGTTCTACATGCTACCAGATTGATGAGTGTGCATTGTGTAGGATTTGGTGGTTGTGTTCCAATGTGCAGGCATACTTTAAAAGACCAATTTACAAACTATATACAAACAGGTGTCCAAATTACTACAAGTATTGGGAAATCTGAACATGTATTGTCATTCTAAAGATGTGCATGATATATAACACAACGTGTTATTATTTTATGCAGTGTAATTAAATTTATGAACAAGTACTGAGAGACTAGGGTTGCAGTGCATGGGGGAGGTAACAGATGGCTGCATTGTAAAAATGTGGCATTGTCTTAGATAGGGCCTTCATTTTTTTCTGTTTACACATATAGTTTCATGTCATGAGCACTAAATGGACAGTAAACACAAGTAATACATGCTATTGTCCACTTTGCATAGTGCACCTCCAAGCAGAGGGTTTGTGCAATGGTTGGCAAAGTCTTTGCACATGCAAGATACACATTTCTACAGCATCCCGTGTTTGTGCATAGTTAAGCAGTATGCAAAAGTGAGCCTCAATGCTATTATTCTAAAAGTTCTCAGTACTGAGGGCATGAAACACACTTGCTGCTTAGCTAACTCTGTGACACTAGGTGTAAATGTATTGACACATTTCTTTTTGAGCTCAGATAATATAGGGTTCAAATGCAGGTGTGTGTGTAATACTTTTAAATAAGTAGTGATAATGCAATGAAATTATACTTTACACTAACTTTACCATGTGTTTCTGTGTGTTGACATAGTGCAGCATGTTTAAGCAGCATTGCATGGAGGTTACTGCACCAAGAAAGAGCCATTCACTGTCACCTGGTACTGGAGCATGATGCTAAACTCCAAGCAAACATAGAGGCCAAAAAGTGAAGGGCTCCACTGTTTTTTGGTACTTCTGTGTGTTGTGTGTGATTCTGTTTTTTTGACAAGATTATAGCTGGTAAAATGGGGTAGGTAGGAAACCGATGAAATGGGGGAATCAAGCAGGGGGAAGAACAAACGAAAAGCAATATATGGATGTACAGGAGGGAGGAAGGAAAGAACTGTAGCTACTCATTTCTTTGACAATATAAACTAAAAATATGTACAGAATATTAACTGAATTGGGACTGTCACCTTTACAAATAGAGGAATGCTGGGGAAGGGATGCTGGTATTTCTGGGTCAGGTAAGTTGAGTAGGTGAGGAAGCAAATGCAAACAGATAGGACAAACAAGACAAGACACAGGGATGGTAAAAGATACAAAAGTTTGGGGGAAAGTATGATTGGGGTAAGGGAGGGGGCAACATAAGCTCATGCCCATTAAACATGGGACAGCGAGAATCTAGTCCTCACCTGCTGGACTGTCATCACTGTCCCCCTACTCTGCTGGCTGGTAGAGTGCTTGACATCTTCTTTTACTATGGAGCATGAGGAAGAGCAGCCTCTCCATCTGGTATAGGTGTATACCAATGGTGCTGTGCACAACCCTATGCAGTAACCCTTGCATCTGCTGGTGGGTGATGAAATCTCTACTTCTGCTAGTACTCCTAGAGGGTACCACAGCACCAGCTGCTGGGGTAGTGTTACTTGAAGGCACAGGTAGTGCAGGGGCAGCAGAGGCAGTTCTGCCAGGTTGGGTCTCAGATGTGCTGGGCATTGGTGCTGGAACAGGAGGTGTGGGGGTAGGCTGACTTACTGGGGGTGGCCTACCTCACCATGCAGTGAAGCATTTAGTGACTTGTTAGAGATGGATGACATCAAGACATTTTGATGACACATAATAGAAAATAAAAAAGAGATAAGGGTTGTGGTGAGAGAAAAAAGAGATAAAATTAGTACAATCATATGTGACATGCAATGCATTATCACAATTATACACCTGTTTTATTAGATCTATTATATTTAAGTATATATCCTAACAACTACAAACTATAATTATGGATTGCTCACAATAATCCTTCTAATGTGCATAGATGGCACATATGCTTGGTCCATTTATACAGATTACAGTTAACAGCAAGGCATTGATGCCACTTGTATATATTTTAATTTATGTAATATTATTAAAGAATTACAGTATTCTATAGTTGTTATTCATGGTATTTGAACCCATAATTTCTGACTACAGTCTTACACTTGACTCCTAAAGTTGGTTTGTACTAGAGACTTATGCATGCATACTTGCTTTTACAGTTAGGATATGCATGCTTACTTTGTTACTACTGTATAGAAAACAAAAAGATTTTCCTTCAACTTTTAAAGCTGCAATAATACTTATCTTGTGCTGCATACATACCACTTGCTTCCCTTAGTCTCTCTAGATGATGAGCATGAGCCTGCCTATTCACCACAATTTCAGGTTTAGCTGTGAAAATAAAAGAAAAGAGCAGAGGAGCATTATGCATATCAGTCTTGACTATATTTAGTTTTCTATGTATTATAAATTCTCTTTATTAGCATACTTACACAACTCTGGGATGTTGCTAGTTTGAAACTCATCTAACCACTTGTTGAGTGTATTCCTCTTGTGCCTTTTTAGGTTGTTGGAGTGATGTCTACACTGTTCTGTAGTGTGTGGGATGCCAGTTGCACTAGATACTACCTTGGCCAGACTATTCCAGTCCTCAGACTTGCACTGGGAGCCAGAATAATCCCCCTGCAGAAGCCTTTGGCTGTGGTGCTTTACCAGGGGTCCAATAAATATTCTGAACTCTTGAACACACCACCTCTGCACCCTAAATTGGCCACCTTCCCTCCTAAAGATAGACATGTCTAATCCCAAAAGTAGATCAATAGCAAATAATGATTTCTCGCCAGTTCCTGTTATCACATTTACTGGTAGTGTGCAAACCTGAGCAATGATGTTAACCATGTTTGCATGATGTTAAGCAGATAGCAACAGTACCACTCAGAGAGAAAAGCAATTTTTGAAATTGGAAGGTTAATCTGACACTTGACATTAGTTTGATAGGTATCTGCTATTGTTAGGTTATTTAATTTTGCTGGCATGCACCGAGGGCATGAATGCCCTGACCTGATGTGTTTGTTTGGCTTTATACACTGCTAAAATTATTTTTTACAATGTAGGATCCAAACCTATGTATAACAACAAAACATTTTCTTCCACAGTGGTGATTTATCATCTTTGCCACAGAAGAAGGGCTTCTCAGACATAGTCATGAATCATACATATATGGAGATGACAGACTGAGGTGTTAAACATGTATGTGTTAGACCTGACAAGGTCCTTGAATATAGCTTCATTTGTGTATGTGTCTTATTTAAGTGTGAAAGCCATTTAAGTCCAGATAGCAGAATTATACTAACAGAAACAAAGTAGACAGTATACCCTCAATCATACACCTGAACCTTTAAAACCCAGTATGGCAGTCTTATCCCTCATACGTAAGATTCATATCAGCTCCACTATTTATAATTATGTATAAAGTTTTATAAGTGATATTTAATATAATGTGAAATGGAACAACAGTAAAAATGTCTGGAATTTTCTGTATTAGAATCCAGGACCATGTGTATGGCAGCCTACATTTGCATCTTTTGCCACAGGAATATTGGAATAATACTTGTATATTTTCCTGTTCATTACTATCAACTGGACTGTCACAACAGTAAAAATATGTTGCACTTCTGGTATTAGAATTCAGGGTCATCTGTATTACAAGCCTACAATTACACTTGCTGCCACAGAAATGGTTATAGAACAGTTGCATAATTCCCTATTCATTCTTAATTTCTGTGTGTTAACTGCCATGAAATGCCACTTAGTGTGCTTGCTTGGTGCCCAAAACTATTAACAGAATGTATCCATTTTAAATTGTTAACTGTTTGCATCCTGTCTGCAGGTGTTTGATGGCTGCAGGTGTTGGGGAAGCCTGCTAACCCCCTTGCAATGTTGCTTAGTGGTGTTGCACGACAGAAATCAAACAATGCAACAATGTCTCCTTTTTTACCTTTATACTGTTTATGGCCTGTCTGCTTGTGCTGGTATTCTGTCTACTTCCTGTGTAGGCCAGTAGTCCAGATTTGTGCACTGCTAAGCATTGCATAAATGAGATAAACACAACTAAACCTAACATTCATTGTGTTCCTCCATTTCCCTTGTTTGCACTAAGCTGCTCACTGAACAAACACTGGCATTAAAAAATACAAAAAAGGGAAAATTAGGTGAAATGAAGAAAAGAAATCTATTAAATAAACAACACTACAAAATGTATGCTGGTACACATGAAATATTTATACGCAGGTCTGGATTTGAACTGTCACTCCAATGAACCTTCAGAACACAGTAAGGGTGTCTTAGCCCTCTTTGCCACACAAACAGTTTTGCAGCAGAGAACTAAAATCATTGTGCATACAACCAATTGCAACATCATCCACAGTACTAACAAAACATATGACAGTTATTTGTACACATATTAATTTCAGAAGTAGTGCACTGAGTGATCACACAACCATTTCTGACTATTGCTTGCATAAATGCATCTCTGTCTTATCTCTCTGTGTTTGTTGCTCATACTTGTCTTATCTGACCAGTAATCCGAGACATGCAGTCTGTACGACATTCTGTATCATTATCCTTAAAATGTGTGAGGATATTAAATATCAATAATATATAGTTGTCAAGTTATGAAGGGGAGGGTTGATGTTACTGAACAGAAACTGTGAAATGTGTGCTGCTTACTTGCATTTAAAACCTTGATAAAACTAATTCTATACATTGTAAGTCTAACCTGGCTGACACACCCACTAGAGATAGGGAAGTCTGCATTGCTGTTGTGTTTTCCTTCTCCCTACCAGTAATCATTCATAGTTGAGATCCAATAGCAACAAGCAGTGAGGGAATGCCTGCACTCTGTTTACATCTGATACACGGAGTCAAGTATTTGGGATTCAGCAATTCTAATGAGTTTACACCTCATTTGCATCTTCACCGTGATCAAAGTCCTGAATCTACACTATAAAAAGGGAACCATGTAGCTAGGGAACCTGAAGGTGAGGAGACTTGTTTATGTGGATAACACAGAAGAAGTTATTACTTTGGTATTTACCTGTACAGAAGACTGTTGATCTTGATAAGGTATATTTACATTTTTCAGCTATATAATGGATATGCTGAAATGTCAGTAATTAAAATCTGTTAATGTATATATATATATATATATATATATATATATATATATATATATATATATATATATATATATTGTTTGTTTGTGTCTTTCGGCTTTTCCCGGTTAGGGGTCGCCACAGCGGAACTCCAGTCTGCTAATGATTGGTAGTGGATTTTTACGTACCGGGTTACCATCCCTGATGCACAACCTTCAACGAAGGCATGCCCCATTCATGTATGCCTCCACACAGAAGACGCTCTAGCTGAGACTTGAACGGGACAACGTCTTGCTATGAGGCGACAACGCTACTGCAGCACCACCACCACAGTCTTAGATATATATATATATATATATATATATATATATATATATACACACATTACCAAATGCTACTTTTATCTGTATGCATTTCTTAAAAGTGTAGTGATGGTATAGGCATGTGTGTAAGGGCATTTCACTTTCTCAGTTGCATAGCCTTATTAACTGTCATCACAAGTGATAATGTTACAGCTGTTTTTTTTTCTTTACTCTCTTCTGCAAGTGATGATAACTGTTCCAGATCCTTGTTTTCTATCTTTTAGATTCAGGAATCCATAAGCTTTGTGTTTGATGCTCAAGATGTATAGTTGACTTGGTGCTTAGTATATCTGTTTGTGATATTGTTTTGCTAATTGTACTTTTGACATATTTTAGTCTTAGAAAGTTAGACAGTTGATAGAATATAAACTTTTTTTGTATTGGTATTTTTAAGAATCTTCTGAGGGTTGTGAAGTCTGAAACTGAACTGTGTCTCATTACTTTTTAACTTCTCTCTTGAATTATTTTATAATACAAAAGCATGAGGCCAAACTGAGGACATTTGGTAACCATCAGTACTTTTGATAGGTATGAATATGTGAATCTTTGATGCCTGAGGCTTATTACTTATTAGAGGACACATGTTCATATAAGTCTCTGCTGTCACATGTTAAAGTCATTGGTGTACAAATCACCCACATTTTACTTACTTACATTACCAAGTAGCAACATACAAGGATGTGCCATTCATTTGTATTATTACACAATTCTGTTTTAAAACTCCAGGTTAAAAACGTATCTTGCATACCCAGCAGTTGCTGCAGTTTTAGTTCAAGACTGAATCTGTCTAATGGTAGGAGTACACAGCCATTATATGGGTGGGTAAAGGTTGTGAGCATTGCCTTGCATCAATGTTACTATATGTATGTTCATAGAATGAAAGTTTTTGCATCTTAGGTGGTGAGTGATTGTGCTATGTGTTGCCTCTTAGCCAATGTAAGGGCATATTGAGCACACCTACATCTGCCTACACCCAGAGAAGCTGCTTGTACCCCCTCTGACTCCTCCCTGGCTGTTGTGTTCTTGCCATTGGTGGGGGGATGTGTGGTCCTTTCCCTTGCTGATCCTGCTGAAGCTGTTTTCTCAGGATGATGTTGTTAAGTATGGTACAGGCAGAGAAGATTTCAGTACATGTACATGGATTGTACTGTAGGGCTCCCCAGATGTATTTAGGCAAGGGACTGAGACTTCAGCAGCCCATAAACATGCTCTATGATATTCCTGGTTTGGGCATGTGCCTCATTATGGTATTCTTCAGTGGTTGTGTGTGCATTTCTGATGGGCATCATCAGCCATGGTTCCAGTGCATAACCTGCATCCTCCAGTAAATGACCCTGTGGGATATCACCCCTAGTGAACATCTGATAGAGTTCTGAGGTGTGCCAGATATGTGAGTTGTGGTAAATGCCATTGTTGCTGGCACACCTATTCAACATGATTCCCTTAGCATTACACAGGACTTGACAGTTAATGGAGTGGAAGCCCTTTCTATTTATGTAGACCCTTCCCTGTTCACTGGGTGGTTCCTTGATTTCTATATGGGTACAATCTATGGCATCCAGTACTTCAGGGTACTTTGCTATAGGGTAGAAGTTTTGCATATTTGTGGCCCTGTCCTCAAGAGTATGGGGAAAATATATGTGGTCACTGGCATGTTGGAGCATAGCATTCAGGAATTGATGGAGGATCCTGGATTCTGATGCCTGTGACACCTCCAGTATGTCCCCTGTTGGTCTCTGAAAGGTTCCTGCAGCTAAAATTCTAAGTGCTACATATTCCTTTGTCTCCTCTGGTATTGGTTTTCCCCAATTTGCCCTGGGTCTGAGTTGAGGATGACAGAGATTGCAGAGTTCCTGTAGTGTGTCTCTATCTACCCTGTAGTGCTCTACAATTTCCACCTCATGCAGATTGTGATAAGTTAACCGGGTCTAAAAATTCTTCTCCTTCTTGGCCATAGTCTATTAGCAGTAGCAGCAGCATAGACTTCAGCCTGTTGCCAATATACATGAATTAAAGAAACAACAACAGCCCCTAAACATTCTTTCTGTGAAGACTCCTTTCTGTGTATTCCAATAGGCTTTAGAATTTTCAGGCAATACCAGCACCAAGTCTACACAGTTGCTTTATAGCTTGTTGAATAGCTTCTCTATCTTGGATTGGTTGATTAGCATAGAGTTCAGCTACTTATGCTGTAATTAGCAAGACACAGTGCTTGCCATGGTTGTACAGCTCTATAAATCATGTAGAGCTGCTTACTGAATACAAAACAGTGCACAGCTGTGTGCATGTTGTGGGGCTACGTGCACATGGTCTTAATGGATCATGTAGGGTTTATTGAATCTGCCCATATATATTTTTTTTACAAATATTTCACATAAAGTACAGCAATGCTGTCTCTTGGTGCTTTCTTAGTGTACTAAGCAATCATTTGTTATTACAATTCAAAAAAGATTTATGTCAGTTCTTAGAATGCAATATTTGTTAGAAGGCATTCTGGTAAGAAAATTCCATCAGACACCCAGTCCAATGAAAATTGTAAAAAAACTCAAATATATCTTTTTGCAAAGTTGCACTCCTGCACCATGCATCACTAAATATAATGCCTTGTCTTTTAGATCAGAAGTTAAACCATGGTTCATCTACTTGAATTGGTGGTAGCTCAAGTGGACATAAAATATGTCATGGCACATATTGAAAATAGTAGGGGTCTTTTTTCAAATACAAAAAATAACTCTTATTTACAACATATTTACGTTTACAAATATTTACAAATGTACAAATATATAAATATACAATACATAAATATACAATATGTAAATATACACGTATATAACAAGAAAAACCTCCAAACAAGGATCCAAAACAAATATTAAACCTTGTGAATGCCTTCACAAAGTGACACTTGAAGCACTAAAATCAGTGGCAAAAGTAGGGTGATAACAGAATCAACATAAAGATAAACTTTTGAATGTTTGTGTTACCTTTTAATACAATCAGAACTTCATCAGAAATAAAAAAAAATTACTTAATCCCTCCAATATTACATCACAACTTCATAAACCAATAGAATTTCAAGTACAAACTACATACCACATTAAGATGTAATTACATCACTAAACCTTTCATTAAAAGATACAAAATTTAAAATTACCTATATCTTTTAAACAATAAACCTAGTATGCCACTTCATTAAACTTTTTCTACAAGTTTTTCTAAGAACACAAGAGTATATACCACAACACACCAAAAGCACCAGTTCGAGGAAACACCAACAAATTAAAAAAAGATACCTTGTATAGTCAAAATCAGCAAGATAAAATGACACCACTGTATAAAAACATTTGATATTTACCATATCATTAAGACCTGGGATTTTATCTGAATTTAATCTAATTTGCCATAAAGCTTCTCTTTGTTCAACAAAAGATTTAAAATCCCCTCCCCTTAAATCAGTATGTACCCGTTCAATTACTGAAAAAAAAAAAAATTCATGTAATTAGTGCATTTTAGGGTATCTTTAAACAGTGCACTTTTTGTGTCCCTCTTTTTAATATAGTACCGGTGTTCTCTAATACGCTAGGATAACCACCTAGTGATCATCCCAATGTAAAAAGCGGGGCAACCTGAACATACACTAATGTATACTACACCTATATTTTGACAATGATATCTCTCTTTTAAATTAGTAGTATACTGGGGTTCAGTTAACATAATGAAAGGTCCTTCTATAACTTAACGACAAAAGTTACAAAATCCAAATTTATACATCCTAGTAGATTTATTAAAACAACTATTAGTACCAATTATCTTAATATCATTTTTTTGCAAAAGCATCTTGAGACTAAGATTATTTTTATAAACAAACTTGGGGGTATTCCCCAATGAGTCAAACAATTCTTTATTCCCTTGCAATATTTTCCAGTTATTACTAATAATGGAACATATACATTCACTGTCTACTGTCATATCTAAAACACAATCAAACTATTTTCTTTTTCTTTATCTTTATCACTACTAGATCTCATTATCACAAACATGGGGACAAAATGCTCCACACCGGAAGTATATCCCTCATTGGTGAGATCTGATCATAAACTAATCTCACTGGAAATCCACATCCCGCCCCCACCCCAAACAAAAAAGACCACAGTGAAGAACTTCTCTAAAGCAAACTTCACACTACTCAAGACTGGTGTGGTATCCTTCAAGGCCCCTGAGTCAGTGGAAACCACAACCCAAGCTGCGGAAGCCCTTACAAATGCCTTCTATGAACACCTCCAGGACTGCATGGATCAGGCAATCCCAAATAAAACCAAGACTCTTTCCACAAAGGGCAAACGTCCAGTCTGGTGGACCCCAGCCATTAACAAACTTTACAATAAGAGGAGAAAGCTATTACATGATAGAACTTCTTCTTTCGGCTTTTCCCGGTTAGGGGTCACCACAGCGGATCACCTTGTCTGCACATTGAATGGCAGTGGAGTTTTACGGTGTCGAGTTGCCAGCCCGGCGCCCAACCTTCCACAGAAGGCACACTCACATGCACACCTAGGGCCAGTTTAGAGTGTCGAATCCACCTGCAGCATGTCTTTGGGATGTGGGAGGAAACCGGAGCACCTGGAGGAAACCCACGCGACCACAGGGAGGACATGCAGACTCCGCACAGAAGGCACCCCAGCCGAGGATCAAACCGGAGAACCTCTTGCTGTGAGGCGGCAATGCTAACCACTGCACCACCGTGGCCGCCCTTATTACATGATAGAACAAAATCCATAAAAGGGAAGTCACCCCTGATCATTATTAGTAAAAAAATACGAGCACTCATAAAATCAGCTAAGGCCAATTTTGAGAGAAAAATTGCCATGGATTCAAAGGACAATCATAAGGCCTTTTTCAGCTATGTTAGGAACCTGGGTGGAAACTCCCAGATATGCTTAGAATTAGTCCAAAATGATACAAAAATCACTGAACCCACAGACATTGCCAACATACTGGCAGACAGGTTCAGTGCAAACTTCACCCTCTCCCCTAAAGGAGAGATAACTATCCCAGCGTGTGTAGCCTCCCAGACATCTCAAATGCGCAGGTGAAAGCTGCTCTCTCTAAAGCTAAAACACAGCATCAATGGGACCGGATGGTGTCCCCGGCTGTGTGCTACATGAGCTAAATGAGGAATTAAACCCGCACATAAGGCAGCTGTTTAATCTCAGCCTTACCACAGGATACGTGCCCAAGGAGTGGTGTACGGCAACTGTGGTCCCACTCCACAAAGGCAGTGCCTCTATGGACCCTGGTAATTACCGCCCCATAAGCTTAACAAGTCTAGTCTGCAAAGCTATGGAGAGGATCATAATGGAGCTCATAAACAAAGATATAGGGGACTTGCAGACATTGGACCCGACCCTGTTTGGCTTCGTCAAGGGAAGATCATGCCTTTTGAACTTGGTCGACTTCTTCGAAACAGTCACCAAGGCCATTGATGAGGGAAAGGCAGACCATACAGCCTACCTTGACCTTGCAAAGGCTTTCGACACAATACCCCACTCGGGTATTGTAGAAAAACTTACCAGCTTAAATGTAAACCCATATGTCACAAGATGGGTTGCAAACTGGCTTAAGGAAGAACCCACAGGGTTAGAGTTGCTGGTGCTATGTCAGACTCCAAGCTGGTCACAAGTGGTGTCCCACAGGGCTCGGTCCTTGGCCCCCTATTGTTCGGCATCTACTTCTCAGAAGTACAGGCCAACATGGGAGGACTTTGGCTGACAAAGTTTGCAGACGACTGCAAACTAGGCGCCATAGTGGAAAGTGCATCGGACACGGATATCCTTCAGAAGGGACTCACGGAAACAGATAGCTGGTGCCAGAGCCATGGCCTGAAGTTAAACGCCAAAAAATGTATAGTCATACCCTTCGGGAAAAACAAGGTAACCCCAAGCTACCATATAGGTGGCAATCCACTAAGCACAGAAGAGGTTATCAGGGACCTAGGGACCCAGGTTGACAGTGGCCTTTCTTTTGACACTCACATTGCTAAAGTGGTTAGAAAGACCTTCTACATTGCCCACCTGATCATGAAGGGATTCACATCCAGATCTAGTGAGGTCATTGTTCCCCTGTACTCTTCACTTATCAGACCAATGATCGAGTACAATGCCCCATTTGGGATGTATCTCACCCGACATCTGCAGCAATTGGAGAGACCCCAAAAGTTCCTCACCAAAAGGATAAAGGGACTCCAAAATCTGTTATATGCTGCCAGATTGAAGAAACTCCAGCTCTATTTAGTCGCATACTGTCTGCTCAGAGGTGACATGTGCCTGACATACAAAGCCATGTCCAACCCGGAATTAATGGATATGCTCCACCTCAAAAAATCCAAATCCACCAAAACCACTAGAGCAAGCGACTTAAACCTTAGCACGGACATAAATAGGACGTGCTGGAGGGATAGATTTATCACTCAGAGACTCCCTATGCTGTGGAATAAAATCCCAGTCCATGTGAGGCAGAGCACCTCGCTGGCTCTGTTCAAGAGAAATCTTGACCTGTGGATGGGAGATCGTAGGTTTACCCCGGGAATCATTTCTGTGTCACTGCTGGACAGAGGCACAACAAACTAATGGGCACAGTATTTTTTCATATAAGGGGTGGCGTAAGCCACAAAAATTTGGGCTAGGCTTATAAATGCCTTAGGGCAGATAGCCTAGTATAAACCTATGAACCTATGAACCTCCATCTTCTCTACTACCCTTTCCATCCTTATTAAAATCAAATCTTAAAATAGGTGGAAACAAGGTATTTCTTTTTTCCATAATTTCTCTTTCAATTTTCTCTAAAAAATATTTTTATACCCCCTGTTCAAAAATAAATTTGTAATGAAACTAAATTCCTCTTTAGAACAGAGCCACTAGTTGTCATTCTGCTTGCCCTGATATATTGTCCTCTAGGCAAGTTCTTCTTCATATGAAATGGGTGATTGCTACAATAGTGCAAATAGCTGTTAGTAAATGTAACCTTTCTAAATATCCTACTTTCAAACTTATCACTATCAACATTCTAGTACAAAAAAGCTATAAAAACTAACATCATGACCCATCCCCGCATTGTAAAACTTAAAAAGGAAGCTTTTGCCTTTAATTCATCTAACAAGTTTTGACACTCTAACACTGTCCCTTCTAAAACAAAAAATAAATCATCTACAAAATGCTTATAAAAGTGCATTTTATAAGTCTCAATAACTTTACTTAGCACAATGTGTTCCTACCACTAGAACTACATTGGTAAATGACGGTGTTGCTGGAGACCCCATGGCCACCTCCCTTCTCTGTTTGTAAAATGGCCTATTACAAATGAAATAATTGTTGTCCAACAATACATCAATGAGACTGCAGTAAAAAATCTGCTGAGTAGAAATTTGTGAGAACTTGATAAGAAACATCCTGACATATTCCACACCCTCATCATGTGGTATGGCTGTGAAAAGTGAACTGATATCAACAGTACAAATAACACTTATATCAGATTTAAATTTGTAAGTTAGCTTGAATTCATGAAACTTATCTAAAACGTCCCAGGAATCTCTAACATAAGAATGTAACTTGGTGACCAAAGGATTTAACACAGTATCCAATACTAAAGATATCCCTTTAGTTATATAGTTAGGTTCTGAAACTATAGGCCAAAAGGGGGGATTTTCACAACTTTTATGCAGCTTTGGTATTCCAAACAGAACACCTAACCTGGGATTTTCAATATTGCAAAAATTAAACATTTCTTGATTTAAACTTCCTTCTAATAAACTGTCATATAAAAATGTACGTATACACTTATAACATTTATTAATACTGTCACTTTCAACTTTACTATATTCATTTTCATTTCTTAACATTGATTCAGTCTCTTCCATGTATTTATTCTTGTCCATTAAGACCAACCCACTCTCCTTATCAGCCTTCATAATTCTGAGACCTTTGGTTCCTCTAATTTCACTCAAAGCAGTTTTTTCATTTGATGTCAACACCACAATGTTTACAAGATCTTAATTTTCAAAAAAAAATCTAATACAACATTGCAATGTTTATTGAAAATGTCATTCATTCTAAAATATAAACCCTTTAGCTTTAATACAGTCACATTCATTGTATTAAAAGGGAATAAAAGCACTTAACATCTATCTTTGTGTTGATTCTATCACCCTGCTTTTGCCTCTGATTGTGGTAAGTGTCACTTTGTGAAGGCATATACAAATATATGTATACATATTCATAATTTTCCTTACAATCATAGAAATTTTCATCTCTATTAGACTCCCATTCCTTTTTCCATAACCACCATCTGATTTTGCTTAATATTGTTGCTAAAATCCATTTACCATTAAACATAATTTAATTTATTCATTCATTCCATATAACCTATATGACATAAAGGGTCTACCTGAAAGTATTGAAAGACCACATCAGCAAAGACCATATCTTTGAGATGATATTGCTGAATCCTCAAAACATCAAACACCCGGAACTGCGAAAACTAACCCTGGGAAGAGAACCACTTGGCCACCATGATGAACCTTGCCATTTCCCCAATGTACTGTGATCCTGGAGTTGATATACTTAGTTAGGAGAGGTGTGGGGGTGCATCCCCCCACATTGGAGGTGTGAGGGGCAAAGCACCCCACTTTGCTGAGTTTTAATTGCTGTGTTGTTTTGTTTTTTTTTTTTTTGTCCTGGTGGCCAAGTGGTTCTCTTCCTGGGGTTAGTTTTCACTGTTCTAGGTGTTTGATGTTTTGGGATTTGATGATATTGTCTCAATAATATGGTCTTTACTGACTTGGTCTTTTGACACTTTGAAGTAGAGCCAACATAAAATATTGTTTATCTATTCTTTTAACATATTCTTTTTTTCTATTCTTATAATATTCATGTTTATTTTATCTACTTCCTTCATATCTTGAAAAAATCAAGTTTTCCCCATAACGTTTTTACTCTTTTACATTTCAAAAACACATATTCAGTAGTTTCTTCTTCTTGACAGTGTAAACATGTACTATCATTTTTTTTTCATATGTCATATTTCCTTTTACTGGTAATTTATCTATTACCAGTCTCCACAAAAAAATCTTGACAATACTTTTCTATTTTTATCTATATCATTAGTTTTTATTTTCTACAAAAATATTTTTTTCTTGGTAATATTTTTTATTTCCTCACTTATACACTCTTTTTCTCATTTACTCTTTTTACCATACCCCAAAAATTATACTAATATTTATACAATTTTAGTACTAATATCTCATCTTTTTCATTAATCCACTTTAACACTTTGCAGAAATGTAATGAAACAGCATATACCACTGGATTAATTAACAGTAAACCTCCTTCCTCTTTATTTACATACAAAACTCTTCTTTTACTGGTTGTACTCCAGAACTCCATATAAATGAAAAAATATCTGTAATAATTCCAAATACTGTAAATAAGTTCAAATACTGTTGGCAACACAAATACACTTGCTAAGTATGCTATTTTCCAATCAGTACTGAATTTATCAAATAAGCCTTTTTTTCTGACTGATAATTTATATTTTGTCTATTACTGCGGTGGTGGTGCTGCGGTAGCATTGTCGCCTCACAGTAAGACGTTGTCCTGTTTGATTCTCAGCTAGAGCATCTTCTGTGTGGAGACATGCATGAATGGGTGTACCTTCGTTGAAGGTTGTGCAGCAGGGCTGGCAACTCACCATGTAAAAATTTACTGCCAATCATTAGTGGACTGGAGTTCCGCTGTGGCGACCCCTAACCGGGAAAAGCCGAAAGACACAACAACAACAACAATTTATATTTTCTCTGGAAAAGGCAGGTTTGTTTTATTTCTTCTATGTTTTTTCCTATTGAATTCTACTTACATCTTTATTCCCAAATTTTATACCTAACACAGACATTTAATACATTGTAAAATATATACCCTCTAGCTTTAGTACATCACCTGAACCTTTACTTTTCACTTTATTTAAAGACACTTCTATCATGTCTAGACATTCATTTGTGCAAATTATCACTTATTTTATCCAAATTATGTTTTTTACAATAATTATAATATTATCTGCATATGTTAACAGAACTGGAATTCTTAACCCTTCAGGTGTTATATACTCCACCTCCTTCATTTTGTAATTTATTTCACATGCTATCACATTCATAACTAATGCAAAGAGTATACAGCTTATTGGACATCCCTGGCTCACATCAATCTTTATATGTACATCTTGACTTAACCAGCCATTTACAGGTATTTTACTTTATTGTTACTATAATTTTCTTGCCAACATAATTTTTCACAGATTAGTTTTATTAATATTCTATTAAGCAAGGATTCCATTAACAATTGCTTTTTGTCCACTATTTTTAGGAAGCCTACCTATTCTAATTCTTTTTTACACTTTGACAGTCAACACCCATTATGGCAGAAGCAGAACTTGGTTAAAGGGCAACTCATTAGACTCAGCAGCTTGGTTTCTAATGATGCTCATTTTTATGATGAGGTTAATAAGGCAAAACATATGTTCCTCGAAAGAGGTTACCCTGAGGATTTATTTGATACATTGGCACAATATGTAATCAGTTCCAGGCACACTAGATATAGACCTATTTTGTGCCCTTGTGGTGGTACTACTAATGATGATGTGATACCAGCTCCCTCATCTGATGACCTTTCAAGAGCCTTGGTTTTACCTTATAGTAAAGGTATTGATATCTTGAAAGCAGACATTCTACAACATTGGTCTACCATCTTTTCCTGTAAGGGTCTTCCTGCTAAACTAGGGACTTTATCCAAATTTGTTTTAAAGAATAGTAGAAATATGAAAAATATCTTTGAATGGCAAGGGGCCTATCATGAGAAGTTTATAAATCAGTGGGGTATGAAGAAGTGTGGTTCCTGTAAACAATGCAGGTTTATTCTTGAAGGCTCCAGTATACACATTCCTGGTTATCCATACATTATTACTGTGAAGGGTTGATACAACTGTAACTTTAGGAGAGTGGTGTATGTGGTTTTATGTGCGTCTTGCCCATCATTTTATGTTGGCAAGACTGTTGGGCTGTGTGACGACCTTGCCCTGGCCCAGCAATCAAGGAGTCTCAATCCTCACCATTAACACCAGGGAGGGCATCTCATATAAGAGGAAAGGATAACAAATACACACAGTAAAGTACAATTTCCCTTAAGTACACACAGAGATCAGAGTCAGTCTGGGGCTGGTTGCTCCCTTGCTTTCCAGGTCCCCAATAAGACTCCTCACTGGCACAGCTATAGGGTCCAGATTTGAGCCTAGCTGGCAAGCTAATCTCCAGTACCGTCTCTGTCCCACCAGTGCTTCATGTCCCTGCCCAGGTAGCTGACATACACACACACTTTGAGATAAGAGTTTATACAACCACACAGGCACTTCTGTGGAAGGCTGGCACAGGTTCTCCATCTGTGCCCCTTTTAACCAGACTATACGGTAGTAATTTCTGCCACCAGCAGCTAATACTTATCAGCTACCCAAAGGCCCTTAAAAAGGTGTCCAGTGATTACTGTGCAATATTATTATTCAATTGGTAATGTGACTTCAGTCTAAGGCTTATTAGAGTGGCTTATTATAATAAATACAGTTTTTTCTGTTCACCTGTGAGGGAGGGGAGCTTTGCGCAGCCTATCTGTCCCTGGAAGAGTGGTTCCAGCCCAGAAGTTAGTAGTTTGTTGGCCATTTTGGGCTAATTTCTATCTCTTTTATTTCCCTGCTATAAAAACCATGCTTGCACAGTTTTGTGTGCCGGGCAGCGCCAGTTAGCTAGGGTTAAATTATACCCAGCTCCACTAAGTCTCCTCTTCAGTTTTTCCCTTGAAACTAGTCTAACTCTCAACCTAAGCACTCAAAAAGCATCCTACAGCCCAGCACTTGCTCAGACCTAATAGCAAGCACTAATATACCCTGACACTTGATTGCTCAGCAGGGCAAGGCTCTTTATTTACCCCTCATCAACAAAGCAACTAAACAGTTCACCCTACTATTCAGGCATGACCAAAGGGCAATTTCAGGTGTACTCTCCAGTCCAGCTGGTGAATCTGGGTATCCTGAGGCAATGTTACAACTGCCTCATGTACACACACAACACTCTCCTCCTACCACAAAACACTAACATATGCGAGAGATGCAATTATACAGCCAACCTGGAGGCTAAGCTGTCTTCACCCAAGACTGGAACAGACAGTCAAGAGGAGAAGGTTAACACTTGCACCACACCTCCAGCTACACATAGACCTACTAAACCAGCACTGGCAAAAAATATAGATAAGTACACAAAATCATACTCGGAGGCTATAAATAAAAACCTGCAAAAGCATCAGAGACCTCCAAAGCAGATACCCAAACAACCTGCACTTCCCGTCACAAACCAGACAACACATAAAACACAAAATCAGTGTGCCACACAATCACAGCCCTTAACTCATTCCCTCCAGTACAGCTCTTTTGAGTGTGTACCTTTAACTCCCAGTGGTCATGGCTTCAGCCTTTAAAAAATGAAGTTATCACCTTACAAGTCTAACAAATAATAATTGACATAGGTCAAATATCAATACAATTGTGTTTGCCATCATGTATGCTTCAAGATAAAATAGTCTGATACCTTGTATGTAGCATGGTTTTGAAATTATTAATGCAAATATGAACAAGCAATATTTGACGCCTAGAGGCATAGTGGGAGTTAACTGCAGATGCACTTGGAGACGTCTCTTGGATGTAATGAGTTAAGGCAAAATAACATACCTAACACACTAGTAATAGGTGACACTATAGTCAGGAAACTGACATCACACTCACTAGGTGGGACAAGCAGAAGGTTACTGTTAGCTGCCTGTCGGGAGCCAGAATCTGCCACATAACACAAGCACTCAGGTCACTCGAGAACAAGTACAAATATCACTGTCATTGTCCATGTTTGTGTGAATGACCTGAGACGTACCTCCCTGGACTACATGAAAAGAGACATGGAAGAGCTCTCTGATCATGTAGTTCAGGCTGGTATGACCCTGACCCTAAGTAGCATCCTGCCCTCACCAAGAATGATACCGCAGTATAAAGAAAAAACAATCAATTTCAACAATTGGCTAAGCTTCTGGTGTCATTCAAAGGGTATCCAGTGTCTGTCAGCCTGGGACGACATGCTCGACAAGCCATGTTGCTTCGCAAAAGTCGGCTTGCACCTGTCACCCATAGACTTTCGAATACTGGCCAAGGCTCTTGCTCTTCCCATAGTGCCTTTTTTAGGCAAGGCTCAAAAGTCAAACCCACCTCCGTAAACAGCACAATTAACAAAAAACTGAGGGTTATGCTACTCAACGCCAGGGGTTTAAATCTCAAAATGCATGCGCTCGAAGCACTCCTCAGTATGGAGAAAGTTGACATCTGTGCAGTAATTCAAATCTGGTTCAAGTCTCCAGAGAGCACCCCAGCACTGCCAGGCTACAACTCATACCACACGTTTTGGCCATAGAACACGGACTGAAACACAAAAGGAGGGGGTGTATCCATATTCATCAAGGATACCTACACCTCCAGCTTAGTGGTGCAGCATGATACCTCTGAGATCATCCATGTGCAACTAACATCGGGCAAATCTGCAATGCAAATTGTGGCCTGCTACAGATCACCCTCCATGACCCAGGACCAACACTCCACCTTTCTGGAGACACTGGAAAACATGAAGGTCCTACCAAACACCTTGATATAGGGTGATTTCAATTACCCTACCATTAACTGGGAAAACTATTCAAGTACAAACTTCCTGGCCCAGCGCTTCCTGGTATTCATCAACTCAAATGACCTGGATCAGCTGGTAAACTCCCCTACCAGAGGTGAAAACATATTAGACCTGGTCATCACCAACATGGGCGACAGATGTTCCACACCGGAGGTCAACCCGTCACTGGTTAGATGAGACCATAAACTAATCACTCTGGATGTCCACACCCCACCACCACCCCAAACTAAGGAAACCACAGTAAAAACTTTTCTAAAGCAAACTTCACCTTACTTAAGATAGAGATGGTAAGTTTCACAGCCCCCGCGCGAAAGGATAATGCTGCCCAAGATGCAGAAACCTTTACAAATGCACTCTATGAGTACCTACAAGGATGCATGGATCATGCCATCCCTAGCAAAACTAAGACTCACTCCTCTAAAAGAAAAAAAACAGTCTGGTGGACCCCTGCCATAAACAGGCTATACAATAGAAGGAGGAAACTAGTTCAGAAAAAAAGCAAATCCCAAGAAGGAAAGACATCCCTGATCAGTATCAGTAAGAAACTAAGGTCCCTCATAAAATCATCCAAGGCTAACTTTGAAAGAAAAATAGCCAAGGATTCAAAAGATAATCACAAAGCCTTCTTTAGCTATGTTAAGAATCTAAGTGGCAACTCGCAGATATGCACTGAACTAGTGCAAAATATCACAAAATATACTGTACCTACTGATATTGCCAGCATCCTGGAAGATAGATTCAATGCAAACTTCACCCCCCCCTCACCCCCAAAAGGGCCCACAACAATACTGGAAAAGTGTAGTGTCCCGGAAATCACAGATGCAGAGGTGAAAACACCCTTTCAAAAGCCAAAAACACAGTGTTAGTGGGGCCAGATGGTGTCCCAGGCTGCGTCTTGCACAAACTACAGAATGAACTAACCCCCCCCCCACCTAAACATGCTGTTCAACCTTTGCCTCTCCACAGGCTACATGCCCATAGAATGGCACACAGCAACGGTTATTCCACTCCACAAAGGAGAGGTCAGAACTGACCCTGGTAACTATCGCCCCATAAGCCTGACTAGCCTAGTCTGCAAGGCTATGGAGTGCATCATCATGGAACTCATTAACAAAGACATTGGGAACCTCCAAACACTTGACTTGACCCAGTTCGGCTTTGTTAAGGGCAGATCATGCCTACTAAACCTGGTTGACTTATTCAAGACAGTCAACAAGGCCATAGACAAGGGAAAGGTTGTTCACATAGCCTACCCTGGCCTTGCCAAGGCTTTTGACACCTTTCTCCACTCGGGTATTACAGAAAAACTCACCAGCCTGAACATAAACCCCTACATCATGAGATGGGTTACCAACTGGCTTACAGACAGAACTCACACGGTAAGAATAGTGGGCTCCAGGTCCGACTCTAAACCAGTCACAAGTGGTGTCCCACAAGGCTCGGTCCTGGGACCCCTACTGTTCGGCATATATGTCTCAGAAGTACAGGCAAACACAGGAGGACTATGGCTAATCAAGTTTGTTGATAACTGCAAACTGGGAGCCATAATTGACTCTCCGGCTGACACGGACATCCTCCAAAAGGGCCTTATTGAGACGGACACCTGGTGTCAAAGTCATAGCCTCAAGCTAAATGCCAAAAAATGCATAGTCATCCCATTTTGGAAAAACAAAACACCCACAAATTACCACATAGGTGGCAGCCCCCTTAATACAGAAGAGGTAATAAGAGATCTGGGGATCCAGGTAGATAGTAATCTCTCCTTTGACAATCATATTGCCAAAGTAGTTAGGAAAACCTTCTATGTGGCCCATCTAATTACTAAAGGGTTTGCATCTAAAAATAAAGAGGTTATAGTGCCCCTCTACTCGTCACTCATCAGACCCATCATAGAGTACAATGCCCCATTTAGGATGTACCTCACAAGACACTTCCAACAGCTGGAAAGACCACAAAAGTACCTCACCAAGAGGATTACTGGCCTCAAACATATGTCCTATGCAGCTCGACTGAAAAAACTCTGGCTACACTTAGTGGCATATCACTTACTCAGAGGTGATCTCTGCCTGACTTACAAAGCCATGTCCAACTCAGAATTGATGGACATGCTCCACCTAAAGAAATCCAAGTCACTGCAAGCCACGTGCTCTGGTGAGCTAAACCTTGCCACAACAATAAATAGAACATGCTGGAGGGATAGATTCCTGTCACAGAGACTCCCCATGCTTTGGAACAAAATTCCAAACTACATTAGGCAGAGACCCTCACTAACACTCTTCAAGAGAAACCTTGACGAGTGGATGGGTAGCAGAAAATATACCCCTGGGATGACTTCATTAGCTCTGCTTGACAGAGGATCAGTTAATTAATCAATGGGGCAGCGAAAGCGGACACACTCTGGTGAGGCTTATAAATGCCCTCGAGCAGATAGCCTAGTACCTACCTATGAACCTATGAATGTATAAACTCTATGAATATGCAATGTACTCTACAGCTTACTTATCTCTACACAAACCAGTCACAGGTAAAGGTTTTTAAAATATTTAATAATAAATAATTAAAACACAAGACAATACTACTACACCACAGTGATAGCCAAGAGTTCAGAGATCACACAGAAACTTAAAACAATACAGTAGGAAAGTTCTGATATAACAGAAAAACACTTAAGTCTAACTTTCTTCTGAGTTCCTAGCTATTACTACAAGAAAACATATTTCTAAGACACTATTTATATAAGACAACAGGCAGAGTGCTGATAAGTGAGATATCAAGATCAAAATGCTCACAGTCTCTCACTGAACAATAGTTTTTAAACTCACTAACAAACATCTTTGTTAAGCCTTCCCAAATTACATCATTTTGACACTTAGGTTTTCCCTGTATACACATTACATCATTTTGACACTTAGTCTGGAGTTCCCATGCCAACAAACTACATTATTTAGCAATCTAACACCTGCTCAGGAAACTACAACAATAAAAGACATTTCACATGTACACTCTAGCAATTATTCCCTAAGTTAAGACAATAGAAAGAATGTGTTCAGGCAGCCGCTTCAGCACCACTATTTAGATAATTATTCTTCAAAGAAGATTTGAAATGCTTGGGTTAGTTTTCCTTACAGCAGATGGCAATGTTGCAACAATCTTGAAGTTCACATTTTCCAGTGTTTTCTTTCATTTAAGAAACAATGCTGTATTTTACATTTATTTATACAAATGATAGAATTATGTATCAAATTCTATTTGACTAGGCTGGCAGCCTTCACCCATCTTCCCCCAATCTTCACAGGCTGTTAAAGCCATGAATTTATCAACACACATACGCTATTCATAAATCTAATCACACTAATGCTTTGTTCAAGCATAGCTTAGTTTGCAAGGATTTTAAAGACTTTTCTTTTTATATCCTTGAACAGGTAGAACAAAAAACGGTGGGGGGTGACTGGGAAAACCTGCCTGAAAAAAGGGAATTCCATTGGTGAATCTTACTGAAATGCACTTGTCCACCTGGTATCAATGATGCAATTTCTTTAAAACCTGTTTTAAAAGGCAAATCTTTATGTATTACCTAATCTTGCTTTTTACCCTTATGCACTCTCCTACTGATATTATGTATTGTTTTTTGTTTTTTTTCTTTTATCTCAAATCGTGTTTATACGTATATCTTGGAATGTTGGCAGCCTTATGATTTTAATTGTAGTAGTTTTAACAATGGTGTACTTCACTTTAAAGAAAAAGGGGGGGGCGAGTTTTTGGTGCCATTTTTTAAAATAGTTGCATTGTTTTCTTTTGGTTTTACTCAGTTTATGAAGAAGTTCCTTACCAAAGTGAACAAAAGCACCTAAACGGAGGTGTTTTTGGATGTAATAAATTTTGGTTCGTGATTCCTGCATAGCGTTTTTTCATTTTAATCTACTTAACAAGAATTTCCCTTTCTGCAGTTAATGAAGGGACTTTAGAAGCTAACAAAACAAATGAGTTCCATTGAGAAATTCCTTCAAATTACTTATTCAGTCTGTAACAAGCATTTGAAATTTATACTGTAAACTGTGTAGCAGGAGAACAATATTGACTGTTCAATTTGCATTGTCCCAAACTTTAGTATTTTACCTGCAAAAGAAATGCAACATTTTTAAAAAACTGTAACCACCATATATTGGAGTAAAATGTGTTCCAAACTTTTCTTAAGTTTTGGCTGCCAAAGCTAGAAGGAGGAGGATCCCATTGCTTTGGGGTAAGTCAATCTGAGAGCTTTGTTTCTACAGCAGATTAGAACAGAATGCCTCAAGCATTCAGACAGATATTACTCTAGAGGTATGGAAAAGAAATATTTGAAGTTCATTATCAAATCATGTTGTTGTCTTCACCATCTGAATTTTGCTTACATTGTGGCCCAGCTTTCAGAGACCTCTAGTAGCTTTGTTTCAAGGTGGTGATAATTTCCTCTTCTTACCTTGGATGGGTGTCTGTGTGGATTCATGTTGAAAGGTTGATCACTACTTTGGCACATTCTTTATCATTGGAAACACATAATTGAAACCCAATTCTAGCTAATGAAAATAATGTGATTTTTGCAGGGGGAATGTCCTCTCACATCATCCTTAAATATATATATATATATATATATATATATATATATATATATATATATATATATATAGGGTCTATATAAGAACACTGAACATTTAAAATTTTGAGTGTTCTAATATTGAACCCTACGAATCGAAAATTTAAAACATCGAACATTCAGAACAGCAATTTTTTTTCCTAGGGAAAAAAATTGTTGTTCCAAAACACATACACACAACACAAGCACACCAAACAAACAGCAATCCACACACATACACCTAAACTCTTATACCTAACCCTACACTAAACTATACATAAACCACTAACTATCCACTTACCTTAACCCAAACCCTAACCCTAAGGTCCGTCACTATCACACAGTCACCTCACCCGCGCTCTAACCCTAACTCACCTACCCTGCCCTAACCCTTATGTCCACACAATCGTACACTTCCATGACCCGCGCCCTAAGTCTAACTCACCTAACCCACCTAACCCTCACGTCCACACAATTGTACACTTACCTGAACCCGACCTGTAACTTTCCACCACAGCGCTGAAAATACCGAAGCAACAGAAACGGACAACCAAATTCTTTCCCTAGGAAAAAATTTTTTTTTCTGTTTCTTTGATATTTTCAGCCTTCGCTGAAAACAGGTCGATATTAGAACACTCGAAATTTTGAACGTTTGGTGTTCTAATATAGACCGTATTTTATATATATATATATCCAGTTTATAGATAGATTAAACTGAGGGTTTGGTCATTGTAAATAGGTAATTTTGCTGTTTTCCAATATATATTTAGAAAGAAAAATAGATAATACTAAATAAAATTAAAATTCTGTCATAGTTTAAGATTCAGGATCTAAGTGTTAGTGTTATATATATTCTTTATACAAACATACACTAGTTTGATATAATGACATTTAAATTGGTGCTGCTTCTTTAAATTTTTGGCAGCCACACAGGGTTATAATCCGGGCCTTGGCGGTGATTACACGCACACTGAAGACGCTGTGAGCGAAACCGGCCACCGGTCTGTGCATCTGTGGGCAGATTTTGCCGAATAAAGTGGTTAAAGATATTTGCTGTTATATGTTTTATTTCACGATGAGTGCTGGAACGTTTGTGGATTATATATATATATATATATATATATATATATATATATATATATATATATATATATATATATATGTATATTAACACCAGCATCACATAATAATGGGGAAAGTCAAAGACTGGTTAGCTGAAATCAGATTTCACTGATATGTTTCACTGGAAGCACATTCACTGAAATAGTCACTGATTGCACTCAAGGAAGCTTCAGAAGCTTCTGCTTGTTCATATAAAATATTCAGTTACTAACAGCTGAGCTTGGTTTTGCAGCCATGGTATTAGGTCTGGCTTGTAAAGCATTTTGATCATGCTCTCCCTTTATTTTTAGAGCTATGAAGATTGCAAGATCTTCACCAGTTACTGCAGCAGGAAGGGAATCAAATTTGCCAAGTTTTCATGGAGTCCACAGATGTAGCAATTGCATTTATGGGCTCTGCTTTCTGATGTTCAATTTAGGCTCATTAATAAAATTTCTGCACTAGTAAAAGTTCCACCTGGGCTTCTGCCTATAAAGGTGCCCATCTATATCTGATGTGAAGGCTTCTCAGGCTGGTGTTTTCCCTATGATTCTTGCACAGTTGCCCTAACATGTTTATATAGTGTTTCAGTAGCATGTTCTGTTGTACTGAATGTTAAATTTAGCTGATGAATATGTTATAGCCATAAAGACATGGGGTGAAGAAGAATGGGATAAGCCATAGAAATTGATCCAGGTTAAAGAGTACTCAAAATGTGTGTGTGTGTGTGTGTGTGTGTGTGTGTGTGTGTGTGTGTGTGTGTGTGTGGGGTGGGGGGTGGCATAATGATAACGGTTTTTACCTCAAAGACACAAGGCACAGGGTTTCATTCTAACCACAAGATACTCAAGGCTAAAATCCCTACTGCCCTGCATCTTCTTGTTTCCTTATTCGTTTTCTACTTCCCCACTACTTGACATCTGTAAAATACAGATTCCTGTCCTAATTATGCCACTCTTCAGCTTATCCTCTGTTCTTCTCCTCCTACTGTACCATCTTCCATCTCACCATGACTCAGTAATATCTCACAATGTCTCTCCAGCTCTGTCCCAACCACCTATCCATGCTTCCTCTTTATACTCTCCGCACATTGTACCAAGCCTATTTAATATTGCCTATCACCTTTATTCCAAAAATAGACTAATTAACTGCACTTCATCTCAAACCAAAACAAAATTAAGTGCAAGAATCGTCTCTAAAAAACAAGTATGCATAATTCCAAATATCCTAAAATCCTTCTAGGATGAGATATACACTCTAATACTGGCCCCACCTAGCACAAAGAATACAAAGATAATTCTCTCCCACACACTTCTCTAACCCAACATCAGCCAGTTCCCAACCCTGGTGATCTAATTTTTGCTGCAATAAATGTTAGAAATATAAGAAATAAAACTGCTGAACTACATGCCTGGATTGCCCAACATAAACCAGATGTTCTCACTATAACTGAAACTCAGCTTAAACCCACCATAAACCACTCCAAAGTTATACTTCCTGGCAATAATATCATCTGTAATGACCATAAAAAGAGGGAATGCGGCAGTATTGCTTTAATATTTCCCAATACCTACCACATTTCATCTTATAGCAAACCAATATGAAAAGTTAGTTCAACAGAGCGCCTTATTGCTTTTCTCAAAATAAACAATTATAAACAAATATGCATTACTGTCCTTTATATCCCTACTGGTGACAATACAGCTATGATGGAAGATATCCTACACTGGATAGCCATAACATTTCCACAAGAAAAAAATACTACTAGGTTGGGGAGTGGGTTACTAACTATAATGAACTCGGTGTGATTATCAATTGGTTGGACATCTGGCATGAACTTATATGGTTTTACACAATTATTTAATAACCCCGCACATTATAGCAAAATATCAAATTCCGTATTAGACAGGATCCTAGTATCAGACTCTAGCAAATATATCACCAAAGGTACAATGTCAGACTCTCAGTGATCATCTCCCAGTCAATATGACCAGACATCTCACACATCCAGTTACACAGCATATTTATAAAACAACATGCAACATTTCCAAGTTTAACAAAGAAATGTTCATTACTGCACCATTATCTATTACAGCATCCCCTTTGACGATGATGTAAACTAATTCAATACAACTTTTCTAACTATCCCAAATAGCCTTGCACCTCCTAGAAGGAAGAGACTGAAAACAAATAATGCAGGTTTGCTATCCCAAAAGAGTAGAATGCTAATGCAGGATAGAGAAAAAGCATGGAAAGAATGGCAAACATATAAAACATCTCAATATCTTGAAAACATCAGAATGCTTCACAATCATACTAAAAAGCAAATAAATGTACATGAAACACCATACTATAATAACTTTCAGAATAATACTAAACACAACCCTAAAAAATGTTGGACATCCATTAAAGAAATATTACAGTGTACATCCTGGCCAAAAATTCAGCACAAACTCCTCTCCCGATAACTTACCACTTGAAACTGCAATAATGTTCAACTCTTATTTCATACATAGTATAGCAGCATTTCTAACTTTGGATTCCTCAACATCTAATCCCAACCCTGCCCAACAGCCACATATCACCACATCCACTTTCACCTTCAAACCTCTGCCCACATCCTATATAAAACTATTCTTAAACAAACTTAACCTGTGCTCTGCTTCAGCTGATGACCTTCCATGCAGCCAGTAGCATTACCTATCCTGTCTTAATCCTTATAAATAAGTCAGTCAGGGAATCCCACATTCTCTCTCTCTGGAAAAAGTCACACTTTATCCCTCTGCACAAAGGTGGAAATTCAACAGACATTAATAACTTTAGATCTATGGCAATCTTATTTCCCCTCACCAAAATACTTGAAAAATGAATTGAAAAAACAATTGCTAGATTATCTCCTGCAGGAAGAACTCCTATCCCCTACACAACATGGCTTCCATCCTTCCCATAGTACTAGCACTGCCCTACTAACCTATATAAATACTATCAATAAAGCTAGAGATAGCTGTAAACTAGTCTCTTTCTTATTTCTAGACATGTCTAAAGCCTTCAATACAGTTTGTCACAGCAAACTTCTACTTCACATTTTCTTGTTAGGTCTCTCCCATCACACCCTTCTGTGGTTTAAACGCTACCTGTCCAATAGTTATCAGTCAGCAAAATGGCACTCTATGCTCTCTCCTTACCTGCCAGTCACCACTGGTATACCACAAGGCTCCATCCTTGGTCATCTCCTTTTTAGCATTTTACCAATACCCTCTATACATCCACACAGCAGGCCACCCTAATATAATACACAGATTATTCTACTCTCATTTGCACATCTGACAACATGGTACACCTCCAAAAAATACTACGGAAGCTTTAACAGCAACTGAAAAATTACTTGTAACTCACAACTCATGCTCAACCCAAAAAAGATCAAACTAATACTTTTTTCCCCTAACTTCCTCTTTTGTGAAAAAACAAAAATTAAAGTCCTCTCTCTTGATAATACAATCATTGAAGTCATTTCTGATAGCAAGCTATTAGGAGTGATACTGGATGATAATCTTACATTCGACCTGCATATACAAAACTGCATAAGATAAATTTGTCAAAATCTAGAGATGCTTTACAGAGCCAAAAACTTTCTCAACAACGCAACTAAAACAACACTTGCCACTATTTATCTGCTCCCCACACATCTTTATGGTGCTCCTATCCTTACTAACCTCCAAGCTTCACAAATATTACAACTTGAATAATGCTATAACAATGTTGCTAAATTTGCAGCAAATACCTCTTTCAGAACCCACCACTGTATAGCACTGAAAAGTCTAAATTGGTTAGAACTGCCTCCTCAACTGACATATACACAGCTTCTTACCAGCTATAAAATTATCCAACATCCATCTGCCAGTCCAGCACTAAAAACATTTTACACAGCTATGTTCCCAGTCAGTCATTGCGATTCAGTGACCAAAAACTCCTGTCTGTCTACTAACCTATCTAATCTGCTGGGCATTTTCTGTATTCATAAAAGGTTGCTGTGGCCTGGAACTACTTACTTATATCCATCAGGTTAACACCCTCCCTCCTATCTTTCAAAACCACTCTGAAAGACTTCCCAGCTAAAATCTGGCTCTATTCTTGCTCAGAACCAGGATAAATTATATCCCTAAATGTGAACAAGTACCTTTTCATTACTTATACCTCCTTACTCTCTCTTCTTTACTTACTTCCTTATGTCTATCAAATTATCTTCCCTGATTTCTCTCTAAATATTCCATTAGCCTGTTTTCCCTCACTTCATATTGCAATCCCTGTTTGTATTAGACTAACCTACCTTTAGTTTCTCTACAAACTATCTAAAATGTCTCTAAACATTAAATGATTTTCATATAACTTGTATCAATTCTTAACCAATGTTGTTATATTATGTCTAATTTGTTATAATTATTTAAACTGCAAATGTATTTATTTTATTCTAAAATTATTGTTCTTAAAATGTTTTATAATAATTTGGAGCTTTTCTCCCCAGTCCTCTGCTGAAAATGGGCTTCTGCTCAGCTGGACCTTCCTGGTAATCAAATATCAATAAATAAATAAATTATGAATAAAATGGCCCTTCAGGGCAGTTAGCCTATTATTCATCTATGAAGAAAGAATTAAATCTTTCTCATCTGCAGACTTGATCCTTATAGCCATCCATATAGCAGAAATACCATGAAATAAGCAAGTGTTTTTATACAAGGACCTGGCCATATTTAAAAAGTGCAGCACAATGCCCAAATGGTTTGTTAGGGCCATTTAAGTTGAGCACTTACATTTATATCTTGCAGGACATAAACTAAGAAGAACTTAGAAAACAGTCTCAAAAAGTGGCCACTGATAACTGCTTTTTATTATATTATACTCTTCCAGTTCAGCTTTTTGACTTCCATTTTGGAATTGTTCTCAGTTGGTACACCTACTTTGCTATCTGGGCTTTGTAGGAATCTTTTTTGGCTTTGTCAGTGTTTAGTAATGGACTCTGTGATCTCTTCAACATTTAAAGAAGTGGTATAACCAGACTATGTTCAGCCACACTTATAGGTACACTGGTGAAAAAAAGGGAATAGTTTCACATTTAATGAAAAAAGATGGCATTGTCTTGGAGAAAATAGTTTCTTTTCATCCATAATGCACTTGATTCATCTTTTCTACCATTGCTAGTCTTTTTGTAATTATATACATAATTGTATGCTGTCATCCATGCCTTTTGTAGATAATCACTATTTAGGACTTGTACTACTACATGCATAAGTGTGTCTTTAAACGAATTAATGTTTTTCTATGTGCATGTAATGATATCAGTTTTCTCTATAAGTCCCTCAGTTTATAGATATAATATATAAATATATTATGTTATAATTATAAATATATCGATTCAGATAGATATATAGATATAGATATAGATACAGATAGAATTATAGCTAGAAATAATATTGATAATTTTTGATTAGTGCTTTGCCCTGAATAACAAATTCAAAAATTCAGTTAAATAAATAAATTAATATGTAATTCAAAGAGGAAAGACCATAATTTAATTAGTGAAAATTAATTTGTAAGTTGTCATTAGTTTTATATATATATGTTTGTATATTCTCTCCCAAGTCCCATGTTTTACGCAGTTTGTCACTGCTTACAATATACAACAATGTTTGTGATAAAAAAAGGAAATGTGACTGAAGAATGTATAATTTTATGACTCTAAACGAGTTTATATTATAACATCGAAGTAGTAAAATGTCGAATGTTATAATATCGAACCCAAAACAGTGAATGCTGAAAATAGTGAAGCTGCAGAACATTGAATTCTTTCCTAGGGAAAAAATTCAGTGGGCTATTTCTGCCGCTTCGCTATTTTCTCCACTACTGTGGTGCGAAGGTTAGGGACCGGGTTAAGGTAAGTGCATGAATGGACCAGGTGAAGGTGAGTGTGGGAATGGGATAGTTAGGGACCTTAGGGTTAGGGACTGGGTAAGGTGAGTGCATGATAGTTAGGGGCCTTAGGGTTAGGGAGTGGGTAAGGTGAGTATGCGATAGTTATGGGCCTTAGGATTAGGGAGCGGGTAAGGTGAGTGTGCGATAGTTACGGACCTTAGGGTTAGGGTTTGGGTTAAAATAAGTAGATAGTAGTATGTGTGTACAGTTTGGTGTAGGGGTAGAAGTAGGATTTAAGTGTATATGTGTGGATTACTTTTTTTGGTGTGCTTGTGTTGTGTGTGTGTTTCTCGGAACAGCAATTTTTTTTCCCTGGGGAAAAAACTCACTGTTCTGAGCTTTTGATTATATCACATTTCGTTATTCCAATTCCAGCTTATGGTGTCCAATATTTTGGGATTTCGATTATGTGATATACACCCAATCTAAACACAACATTTTTAGATTGCATTACTATTTATGTAGTAAATGCATTTCTGTTACAGTAAAAGACTGGGTTTGATCTGTACACTGCATTAGTCATTAAAGCAGTGAACACAGTAGAAAAAATGTGATAAAACCAAAGTTAGTAATTACTGTCGGTAAACTCTGTTTATTGAAGTATATCAAAGCAGTATTTGTAGCTGCCCTTGCAGACCATTTTAAGCCTAGTTAGTTTCCCTTTTTGTGCTCGACTAACCTTACCAATTCCGTTGCTGGTAATTATATATTACCCCTAATAAGAATAAGTGGGATCATACCATAGATAATTTGAGGGGACCCATGCATGGGATAAAACATTTAGGAGCTGCATTTGTCCATTAATACTACAAGAGGGGAGTTCAGGGGTACAATTTCTGTTTCCCATCCATAGATCTAAATAGTATTGAAAATGGGCAGGAAACAACGTTGTTTTATGTGGATGTAGAGTCTGTTCCATAATAGTGGTGTCCTCTGTGAAACAGTTCTGTTGATATTGCAGAAAAGGTTTAGATCCCTAGAGCGAGTATTCCTTATGCCATTTGACTTGCTAATGTGGGTCAGTGGATGCCTCGTATGCCAGATACAGGTCACCTCCTAGCAATCTGTAGGATACCGAGTATAGTGATAGGGCTTTGAGTTGGTCCAGGTAGGACATGTTGTTTATGCCTTATATCATTTTAGTAAGTTATCTCTGTTGGTGTTCCTGTTGTTGCATGTCTTTGGACAAATACATGCCAAAGGGTGCATTATAGTCAATGTCTGGTGTAATGACGGCAGAGTAAAATGGGAGAATGACATTCCTAGATCTGGATGCAATCCCTTTCTTTATAAGTTGTGTAATATAGAAGGATTTTCTTACATCAATAGAAATGTTGGTCAAAAGTTAGGTTGCTGTCCACATAAAGTTCACAAATCCCAAACAACTGGGTTATTTCTTAGGAGCATATTATCAGTGTGGTCATTCCCTGGGGTAGTTGACTTCCCAAAGGATACAATAATGCATGTTTTTGCATTTAGTTTCAGTCCATGATTCTGGCACCGGTTATTTATATGGAACAAACTTTCCTGCAGAATGGCTAAGTCATTTGGGTTTTCAGTGACTGCTCCTAGCTTACAGTCATATGCAAACATAGTCAGCCAGAGTCCTTTGGTATTGGCGTTTACCTCACATGAGTAGATACCAAACAGGAGTGGCTCCAGTACAGGACCCTAGAGGACTTCACTGGTGACTGGTCTCTCTGTGGAGGTAACTTCTCCTATTTTAATTATCTGCGTTCTATCTGTGAGCAAGTTGGCAATTCAGTTGGTGAGATAGGGATTTATTTCCAGTTTATTTAGTTTTTCTCCTATGCCTGAGTGGGAAATTATGTCAAAAGCTTTTGCCAAGTTGAAGTATGTGGTGTGTCCCATTTTGCCTTTGTCCATTGCTTTGGATCGTATGCTTGTCTCCAAGGTCATTGCAGAACTTTCTCTGTAGATTTTTATACAAAGTAGTGGGGTGCATTGGATTTCCCCTTCCAAAAATGTTGGAGGACAAAGCTCCCAAGAAAACACTTTGGTTTGTGGTTTATACAAACTCTTATTTATAAGTTTGGCAGCAGACAGACAGGCTGTGAAGAAATTGTCCACAACTGAGGATGATACATCTATCTATGAAATTCTATATGGCTGCACATTTCATTAAAGTTAAAAATCAAAACTTGCAAATGCTTTAGTGGTCCAGGAGAATCACCATAATTATACATAGTGAATTATTAGTCTGTTTGTTAGGGCCTATGTTTGGCTACCAAATTTGAAGAACAGCGAACTGCAAAACACCAAATGGAAAAGAGTGAACAGGACAATCAGTGAACTAAAGCAGCACTGAAAAAACACTACATTGAATGGCCAAAGTTGGACAACAGCCAGGAAGTAATGCAATACATAAGGTAAGTGAAGGACCTTTTACATTTTCCATTTTCCCCACTGCAGTGCGATCTTGAACTTGGTATATGCAGCCCCCCACCTTGGTTGTGTGTGCGATGTTGGCTGACTATGGTTATTTGATGTCATTTTTTTCAATAATTTTGTAGTTTGCTGATTGACATGTTTGTTGTATACATTATGTATTTCACAGTTCACTTTTTTTAAATTCAGTCGCCGAACATAGACCCTCTTTGTTAATATGTATGAATTCTATGTAATTTAACAATGATATTCCAAAAAATATTAATAAGGATGATAAGCTATAAAAGAAACTAATTCATGCACTGATCAGACAGATTTACTGACAAACTGCTGAAAGTTCAGTGTTGTATGCCTGAGTTCCAATCCATTGACTCTGCGACCAGTCAAGATAAGCTTACTACAAACTATTAGTTAAATGAGTAGCAGGGTACAGAAAGAATTTAAACATGTGAATGATCCTATAGCAGGCTGCATGCCCTCTGCTGACAGCAGCAGATTGGAAAACTACCCAGTACACCCTCCAGGCATGTATTTTTGAAATGATTTTTTTTTTTTTTTTTTGAGGCTGCTATACATCCACAGTGGTGAGTACAAGGAGTGAAAGTGAGGCAATAGAGATGGGAACTCTCAGGTGGATATATAAATTAAGGCTGATCTACAGGGTAGATGCCTACTGACCCATCACAAATGGTGCAATAACAAAAAAATCTTACAGCAGCCATGCAGACGAATGGGCAGCAAGGTGCAGGAGAAAGACAATAACATTGGGCACAGCCAGTGGAGAGGAGTTACTGAAGGCAATGTCACATTACTACTTTTTTAGACCAGAATAACTATGCAGCCAGACTGTGACAGCTGGCAAAACAGAAACATCCAGGGACTGTAATACCTTAGCCTATGAGTAATTCCAAAGTAACTACCTATGTGGGTCCTCATTTGCTATGATATTCACATTCTGCAGATGCACAGGCTACCATTGGCCTTTCTCACAATATTCTTATCCATCTACAAGCATTCTATGACCTCCCTTCCATGTACACAAAATCATACGGATAGACAGCACAGGTAGTTCCATTCCCTGCGCAGGTGCCATTCCACAGATCCCCATGAGCTGCTTATAACAATTTTTTTAAGAGCAGAATAATATACAGACCTTAAGGAGTCCATACTTTGGGACCTCATACCTCCCTCTTAAGAGACAACACAGGGTCTAGTGGTAGAATGCCTTTAGCAAAATTATGTCTGAGAATGGTATCTATGAAATATGAGTCAGTCAACAGATCTTAGGACACAACCTGATCTGTGACTATACTCATGGCTGCCCAGTCAACCCTAGTGTATTGTTATGTTTCCACATCTGTGATCTGTGGTTAGTAGAGTGATCAGCTCCTGTTTGTGATCCTGCTATCTAACCCTTATGCCTACTCACCACTGCCATCTGCCAGAGTTGTCTTTTTTTTTTCAGGAACATCCCTTGGCTGTTGTGCTGATGTGTATTGACATACTTACGTCTAACATTTCCCTGCCTGCCAACCTTTTTTTGTTGCTACTGTTACCAGATCACTACCATGGGTGTGAGCTGCCTTCTGTATCACTGCTCTGCTGTTACTCATTCATTACTGTTGGACATTTTACAGTGCATGCTGTGGTCCTATGTACTGTGTACATAGGGTTCAGAGTACATGCTGTAGTGCTACATACTGTGTACATATTGTACACAGTGCATGCTGAGGTGATACACACTGTGTATATAGGGTCCACAGTGTATGCTGTGGTGCTATGTACTGTGTATATAAGCTACACAGAGATGATGTGGTGTTATGTACTGTGTACATAGGGCATATGTGTAGAGTGCATGCTGTGGTGCTATGTACTCTGTATATAGTATACACAGTGCATGCTGTGGTGCTGTGTACTGTGTACATAGGGTCCACAGTACATGCTTTGGTGCTGTGTACTGTGTACATAGAGTACATAGTGCATGCTGTGGTGCTATATACTGCGTATACACGGCATAGGGTGCACAGTGCATGCTGCGGTGCTACATACTGTGTACATAGGGTGCACAGTGCATGTTGAGGTGCTGGAAACACTAGAGAATCTCGAGATACCAAAATCTCGGACTATGGTATCTCGAGATGAAAACGGCGAAAAACCACAATGCCGAAAATGGAAAATGCCGAGTGTGGAATAACCAACACTTAAAAGGGTGAGACAGTAATACCCAATCCCCCAAATAACCATCATGTAAAAGGGCAAGTCACCAATACTCGACAAACAACCATAAACAACCACACAAACATCCAGAGACACCAGAAATATAGGCACCGATATCAGAATGTCAAAACCATGACAAGTGCCTTTATTTGCAAGTATGGTCCAGAACACCGTAAACCAAACATCCACAGCCACAGTAATCCAGCCAACACTCGAGTACGGCATCCACCATCCGCAGTGTGCCAGCAGCACCTCTAATGCAACACCTACAGAGTGCACAATCCGAATAGCCCCACAACGCACCACATAGTGACAAGAGGGGAAACACACCAGCAGATGCCGAGCAATTGCAATAGACACACCTTCCACTAGTTATACCTTCAGCAGCTGAGCAATTGCTGTGAAAAAGTCCAAACTGCCATACGTTACCCTGTTCTGCAGCACGTGTTCAAACTGCCCGTGCCATTTAACTACATGCTGGCGCTTTGGAGACGGTGGACAGCCACACGACATACGTGCCCATAACTCCTCCACCCTATCCTGTTCCCTTGCTAACACATGCAGCAATAATGACAGGTCAGTGGCTCTGTGTCCCAACGGTGATTTCAGTCTGTGGTGCCACGATTCCACATTGTTCTGTGTGCATGGAAAGAAGAGAGCATTCAAAGCATGCACATTCCAGAATGTTATGGGAAGGAGAGGGGGGGAATCTACAGCATGTTGTTGTTCTGTTAGCAAATTTACATGCCCTACCAAACACATACCAGTCCCCAAAGTACCGTAGTAGGTCCTTTCCTTCACATGGAAATGAGCCCCTCAACTGGTTGAATGCCAGTATCACCTCCTCTTCTGGCAGGAATGCTAGGGCAACAAGTAACTTCACAGCCAACTGGAATGCCATGACGGTATTATACCTATGTGCTAGCCCTAGCTGCTGTACTTTACGCCAGATATTCTGGCCAAAGTGGAAGAGACACCCTTTGGACATCGCACCTTGTAGGTTCCCTTTGATGCTCCTGATGGCAGCTACTTCAAAGTCCATTAACACGTACTTCAACTGAGTGTCACAGCTATGTTCTGCCAGCAATTCCAACACACAGTGCCATATATAGTTATAGGCCTTAAGGGACTTCTTGCTCATTAAACAGAAGAGTAACGGTACAGACCTATTGAAGCCACCATACTTAACCAGGCCATGAATATTGTACAGTTGGCGACATATGACCCCTTTATGGAAGAACGTGCCATCCATTAGCCATATAGTGGCTGTGCTAAGATCTATCAGGTTCTGTACTGTTGTGAACACCACTACAACTGTGCCTGTAGCGCTATTACACATCCTCTTACTAACAAATGGACCAGACTTTGTGGGGAAGTCAGCTACATTAATCTCCAACAATGTACTAACACAGGCACCTGTACATTTAGCCTGCTTCCTTCTCACCCTCCCCACCTGTTGCAGCAGTGCCCTCCGATTTGGTAGGTTGGGCACAATATTGCTGGATGTGGATGCCAGGGCATCATCCATGATTACGCATGGCATGTTGCGGGATAACTTGGATTTCACCTTTAACGTTGCACACATATGATACCGTTCAATCTCGGAGCGGTCCCCACTATGATTATGCACTACTGTTTTGAGCAGCAGTTCACCCTCAGGTAGACATTGCGTGATAGCTCTAACTTTACACTTCTGGGCACATTTCCATTTGCAGCACCAGTAAATTTTCTCCCTGTTTACTTTCTCCCAGTTCAACACATACCCATCCAACAGTAGTGCAGGGCATCGCTTTTGTGACTTGATTGTGGAGTATACTGTGCCGATCATCCCAGAAGCAATGGCAGGGTTGTCAGCCATGGTTGCAGCGGACGTCAGGGCTGTTGTTACCCACTTGCTTGCAGTGAATGCCAGGGTTGTCGCCTTTGCAATTGGCACGCTTATGAACCGCCGACATTTTGGGAATTTACTGTTTTCGTCTTGAGATACTGAAATCCGAGATTTCGGTATCTTGAGATTCTCTAGTGAATCCGTGGTGCTACGTACTGTGTACATGGGGTAGACAGTGCATGTTGGGGTACTGTGTACTGTGTACATAGGGTACACAGTGCATGCTGGGGTGCTACATACTGTGCACATAGGGTACACAGTACATGCAGGGGTGGTATCCACTGTGTACATAGAGTGCTCAGTGCATGTTGTGGTGCTATGCACTGTGCACATAGAGTGCTCAGTACATGCTGGGATGCTTTGTACTGTGCACATAGGGAATAAAGTGCATGCTGGTGTGCTATGCAATGTATACATAGGGTGTCAGTGTATGCTGTGGTGCTATGTACATAGGGTACAATGTGCATGCTGGGGTGCTATATACTGTGTACATAGACTACACAGTGCATGCTGGGGTGCTATGTACTCTGCACATAGGGTACACAGTGCATGCTGGGATGCTATGTACTGTGCATGTAGGGTACACAGTGCATGCTGGGGTGCTATGTACTGTGTACATGGGGTACACAGTGCATGCTGGGGTGCTATATACTGTGCACATAGGGTACACAGTGCATGTTGGGGTGCTATGTACTATGTACATAGGGTACACAGTACATGTTTTACTGTGTACCATATGTCTGGATCTTCAGTTGTACTACTATGTCAATATGTGTGACCAGGATCTGTATTTTACTGTATACTCTGCCTGTGGAGGATGTTTACTTTGCATTTTCCTTGGATTGCTTGGTGCCATTATTTTCCTGTCCTTACATTGGTAGATGATGGATCTGCTGGAATTAAACACATTCAGAGACTTGCATGGATTGTGGAGTAAAATCTGTCTGCAGTCATTCACACTGCACTGCATTTCCTGCTTCTGACTACTTATGTGACTTTTTGTTGGTAGACGAATTTTAGGAAGTGTAGTGTAGTTTTTTT
Organism: Protopterus annectens; assembly: GCF_019279795.1. NCBI lineage: Eukaryota > Metazoa > Chordata > Ceratodontiformes > Protopteridae > Protopterus > Protopterus annectens. The sequence continues at coordinate 1,770,721,082 of NC_056728.1, forward strand.
AATATAGCTGATTCTAAGATCTTCATTGCAGTACTTTTATAAGAAATGCATGCACATTGATGCAGGGATTTATTATTTATTTGTTTTTTATTTAGATCAGGTTATGCAGAATGATCTGAAGACCCTTTTCAGCAACAAACTCAGTGACATCAACATGAAACATTACATAGTATATTGTGTAAGAACAGATTGAATCTACCACATTTAAAACACTAGCTTCAAGATCTGAGATATGTTTCCTGAAATCAAAATGTAGCCATCTAACACATAGCCACATCAATGAATCACTAAAGAAAGCTGTTGCATAGGATGTAGCCTGTCACATTAATTTACTTGGATTTTGCAGGTCAGCTTTTATCAGGTCTATATTATAACAACAAACGATCAGATGATCGAATGTTCTTATATCGACCCCTAAATGTCGAAAATCCAAAACAACGAACAACCAGAACAGCAATTTTTTTTCCAGGGAAAAAAAAATCACTGTTCCCAAAAAAAAAAAAAAAAAACAACACTAAACACTGCTGCACCCCCCTCCCCCCATACTACTTAAATATACCAACTCCGAGATCACACTAAAATGGAGGAAACAGCACAACCCGGACGGCCAGTCCAGCGATTTCTTTCCCTTGGAAAGAATTTGCTGTTCTGGCCGTTCGATATTTTGCCGGTTTGACATGTACTCTTTGCTCTAACAGCGTTCTATCATCTGATCGTTTGCTGTTCTAAAGTAGAACCCTTTTATCATGTTTTCCAGAATTTACCAAGTTTTAGCAATACATATAGGTAAATATGTTTTTTAATATTTTATAAGCAACTGGTTTCTAAGAATTGTTATAAAATGAAACTGGAAAGTCCATGAATGCAGTGGTTCGCTTATAGCCATGTAGCTGTGCAGTACTACATTAAACAGTTCTTTTTTTATTTATGACTATAATAGCAAGACAATATAATGCAAAACATATTTTTTAATAATGCAGTGACTGCTTTTGTTTAAAGTATGTTAGAGTTATTTTATTAAGCAGTACACTGAGTAATGAGGTTTACCATATGTTTATTTAAATCACAGCCATCTGTGGCTTACATAGCACTGATATGAGAAAAGACTGCATGAATGAACACATGAGCTTAAGAACTGTGTCTCTAAATTCTTATAGAAGGTAAACTAGTAAATGATAACCTAATATTTTCAAGAGACATACATGGTGATTTGATTTAACTGCCTTAATATGCTGGCTGAAAAATATTGTTTGTCTTCTGTCTATATAAGGTCTTCTTAAGATGATTTGGAAGCAAAACACTAAATGCCTTCCAGGAAAATTGTCATTAAATGATAAGTTGTATATTTTAACATTTTGCTGTCTCACTGGGGAAGACTCTTTTCTGGGAAGAAGTGCAATTATACATTACTGTTATTTGCCCTGAAATAACCCAACGCACTAATGAGTTACTAAACTAACCCTAAGAATAATGGTAATTCATGTATTCTAGATTTTACTACTTTTTCCCTTCACTCTGATAATTGTTTTTGTCTAAGACAATTATGATAGTAATATGTCAGTCTCTGTCTGTAAATACTTGGCTTGTTACTTCAGCTTTGTATACATCTAAATGTAACAAGTGAGCCTGTCATAGTTTGTTCAGAACAGCATACTGCCATTAATGCAGCCATTTTGTATGAAATTACTTGCAGAAAGAGTCCGACTTGATTTTGTAATGCTAAACTCTGCAGTCAGACCTCCTACTTTCATCAGATTCACTTTTTTAACATTCTTTTTCATACTGGTTGTGCTCTCTCAGATCTAACGACAGCTGACATTCCTTGGACTTACTTGAGCTCACGCCTTAATAAAACCCACTAAAATCTTTTGTCCTACCAGCTCTTCTGCTATACGCCTCCCACTGCCAGGCAGGAACTATCTTGATTTCTCTTTCATCTGTAGACTCCGCATTACTTTATTGGCCAACATGGAAGAACCTCACAAAAGGCTAAACATAGATGTAATATTGTGGTAAGGGACCAGTGTCCAGGGATAGATACAATGATTAAGTGGGGGTAGGTTCTCATCCATCTTGCACCCCTTGCAGAATGGGAGATGGTAGTGGTGATATTCAGTGTCACTGTCACAGTCATGTATGAATATCATATATATATGTATATATATATATATATATATATATATATATATATATATATATATATATATATTTACACACACACACACACACACACACACACACACACACACACACACACACACACACACACACACACACACACACACATTTTGTAAAAGTAGAATGCAATCCTAATTGTTGCTTAACGATTTGAGGTGCATCACCCTACATACTCATTCTCCCCCAAGAAAGAGGAATTGCTGACAGGTGAGCCCTCTCATCCTAACCTGTTCTCAAGAAACCTGAGCATGTATCCAAATTTGGGTCACTAAGTATAATGGAATTACAGCCATGGCATTTGTGGGTTTGCTAGTTTTTTTAAATAAATAAATAATTTTAGTCATCATGACAATTTATTAAAGTGTATCCAGTTTCATTTTTATATTAGCATACAGACTCATCCTTAGAATTATTTAAATTATTAATATTTTTAGCAAAAATAGATTTTAAAATCAAAATATCATCATGTGCTGATATTTTACCTGTGAGGAAATTTGTCTCCACCAACACAGACCACTTCAGAAGTCTTTTTTTGAACTTGCTTGTCTGTCAAGATGGAAAATGAAAGTAAAGGAGATTAAGTCAGGTTCAACGCTCCAGGGATGCAGTTAGACCAAGCTGCAGCCTAAGTGAAGTAGTGGCCACAGTAGGGATGATAAAGACAGAATCACTGGGAGAGTAGAGATCAAGGTCCAAGATCCATTTATCCTCTGTTTTCCAGACAGAGGTGACTAATATCATAGTGGAGACAGACAGAAAGACAGATGGACTGTCATACAGGCACATGGGTGCCAGGCAGAAATGTGACATGATAGTTATTGACATTCTGAAATGAGATCACAGAAGTACAGAAACAACGACTGATGTACAAAGACTGAGACTGTGGTAACTCACTCAGAGAACTTGTCTTAATTCAAGGTACAGTCATCTATGAGCTATATAATTAATATATTGGGGAGGGGGTCTAGAGGGTGAAGTTGCAATGTGAAGGCAATCACAAAGTGTTAGAATGAGTTTCAGGTTTTGTTGTTTGTTATTGGGATAAAAGATTTGTGTTTTACTTTTCAGTGTGGATCACTACTGGATTGTATATTTTGTTATCGAAACATACACACACACACACACACACACACACACACACACAAAGCATGAGAGGAAAAGATTAAATAATTAGACCCTCACAGACGTACTGATTGATGCACGGAATTGTGTGTGTGTGTGTGTGTGTGTGTGTGTGTGTGTGTGTGTGTGTGTGTGTGTGTGTGTGTGTGTGTGTGTGTGTGTGAATATGTGTATGTTTGTGTGTATACATGTACATGTCTGTGATGCTGACTCACATATATATGTTATTAAAGCAGAAATAAATGCAACATGAATTATCAAAATGATGTGTGCATGTTTGTGTGCATATGAACCTCACTATGTTTGTATTTGTTGTTGTGGTGTCATACATGATCAGTATAACAGCCTCCACCAAGAACAATCAAACAGCAGCTTAACTGTTTCCTTCCTCATTAGAAAAGGCATCATGATTCTGGTTGATGAATTTTTTCTGGCTCATCCAGTTTGATGTATAGCTTGGTCCTGTTCTTATGGTTAGATCACTGGAACTGCAAATAGTTGCCTGTCTCCATGCCAGCAAGTTGCTGCCTTTATACAACTTATGAACGATTTGTTTTTATAAGGCATTCATTACAAACCTAATTGGGAAATCTTTTGTCATTTTAACAATGCCACATTTATGTGTCCAATTGAAATATATTCAGTACCCACTAACATTGTAGAGTATTTCACAATAATTAGCTTCATAAGTACTAGGGTAGCTGCACTTGCAGGCCATTTTAAACCTAGCCAGTTTCCCTTAAAAGTGAAAATCGAACCCTATACCCTGCGTCTGTGAAGTAAACATCATTACCATTATGCCAACCCATTTTAGTTTGTTAATACAGTCGGATTTCATGTCATCTCATGAATTAAATTATTACTTTCTACAAATTGATGTGAGAGGTTGTTTATACTCATTTCTGCCTTGCTTGTTTTTGGTGTGCTTGCCAACTTTCCCATGGTATTGTTTTCTTTGCTACTCCAAATGAATGCATGAAATCATGCCTATAAAAGGTTAGCATCGCAGACACATATACATAGCAACTAACAAAAATATTCTAAATAAATATTAGTGTTCTTTTTTGTTTCTTATTGTTTTTCTTGTTTTATTTACTTTTCATCTCTTCACAAGTAATCCAACTGGAATTCAGCTCAGAATTGTTCAAAAAATTATAGACCACATGGTAAAGCTACTGTCTATTCTTTGTAATGGAAATCATACCTTCATCTTAAAAAAAAAAAAAAAAAAACATCTGAGTAACAGTCAACTTGGATGGGATGATAATAAAAGTCAAGGGTTACCCAAGGCCTGCTTTGTGCATAAAGCATTTTCAGACCAGTATTGTTGATTTTCAAATTGCTGTTTTGTATATTCACTGTGAAATATTCTGTTTCTTAGGAAATCCATTTTTTATAAATCTTCAGTCAGTTGCAAGATATACAAGGACTGTAAAAAATATGTGATTTTTGTTTTTAAGAGCAATACATAGTTTAAACTGGAAAGTATAGAGCTGAAATTTTGATTTCAGAGATACAAAAAGTCATGACATCTGTTTTAATAGAAGTTATAGACAAATATCTGGAAAAAAATGCAAGATAAAAATGGTTTATAGCAGAAAGGGCACATCAAAATCCATTTGACAGTAAGCAACAAAGAGGTTGTGGAAATGAAACTCACGAGAGAGCTGCTATTTCGGCTGTTCAAGGCACACTAGCCACCACTGAATCGCTAGAAATAAAGAGAATGTAAGAAATCTCGAAATGTGTACAGATACTCCACTCCACACAGTACACCACTAATGTGTTGAAACATAATAAAATCACTGAAAACAGTACCTAGCATTCAAATTCAAAAATTATATGACAATCCAGTCCACATAGTTCACCACCAACAGAATGAAATCACAAAGCCTTTATTTGAACAAAGTTTAGTGCTTTCATTCTGTTCACATCCAGAATATTATCAGAACTAAAATTCCGCTGAAAAAACTAATGATTTAGTGGTGGCTAGTGTGCCTTAGACAGCCAAAATAGCAGCTCTGTCATGAGGTTGTGGAAATGGCATAGTTCAGTAAAGTAACCAGATAATGTTAGTAGAGTACAACTGAAAAGGAAATTAAAATAGCTGTATAGGAGAGATATGTCTTCCACTGTAGTAGGTTGAATAAACCAATCACCAACCAGAATAAACAAAAGGAAAATTGCATGAGATGAACTCACACAACAGATAACGAACTATTGGGTACCTCGGTGTTTAGTGCTGGGAGAGGCTAGTGATAATATAGTTATGTTATAGCAGAGAATCACAATAAAAATAAAATGGCAGAAAATACTGAGAATAACTGATTGGAAGAAGAATGACCTTGAAAAATCAGTCAGAAGAATGGGAGGTACTGTTAACTTCTTGTACTACAGCAGAAGGCTTCTCACTTCTATTATTAGCATTTGCTGGTTCATTTGCACAGCTGCCATTTTTAAAGATGAGGATTAAATGTTTAGTGTGCACAATTAAATGTTATATCACTATCTCAAATGCATATCAGCATTTTAATAACATTTTAAGTTTTGACGGTGGTCTTATACAAATCAACTAAAATAGCAAGCACTTCTTGATGCAATATTTAGCTTGTAGGGGATTAGTGCTTTAGACTAAGATACAGTAGTTCAGGGTGTTTTAAGGGATGTACTGTCTGAGAGTCATTTTCAGTAAAAAAGTTATTGAGATTCAACTAGTAAGGTTAAAAAAGAAGTAAAAGACAAATACATTGTAATGCACGTGCTGACAGTAGTTATGTGTCAGAGATCCTCACTGCAAATCAAGTATTTGTGTAAAACAGCAGGTAGAATGATTTTCCCTGATATAGAAAGTGTTTGGTTTAGTTGAAGGGGAAGAAGGGTGGGGTGTCTAGAATTTGTGCAAGGGTAAAAAGGGAAGAATAATTAAAGATGATGGGGTAATAAACAAAGTGGCTGAAAATCTGTGCTAGAAGGCTAACAAATCAGTGAGTTAAAAGCAGCCCATTAAGGCAACACAATCAGTTACAGAAAAATACTGTTTATTTTTAATGTCTCATACTTATGCCCCCACACTTTAAGTTGTGGATTCAAGGTAGGTTTCATTTTTGTGGTAACATTTCTATCAGATGTCATACTTGAAACAATATTCATTACATGAGCTTTTAAAGCCTTTTGTTTATTTAGTGTCTGCAGGGACAACATAGTCAGGGGAATTCAATAAAGCCAACAAGATTTTTATTTTGGTGTATGCATCTCTGTGCAATGTATACATGAGCATGAGCAATTTTAGATTTAGTAAGAACCACTTAACGGCACACACGCACTCACAAACAGGGAAAATTGAGGAATACAAACTACCTGATAAGCACTTGAATCTTATGCAAATGAGCCAGGGTAAATAATCCAACAAGTGGAAAGGCAGCCGTATAGATCCCGTATCAGTGTCCATAGCATATGTAGAATGTTTCCACTTAGAGGGGTCTACACAGAGAAAAGGGGATGTAAAACACAAGAAATGTGGACATACAAAACCGTATGACCACATACAGATATGTGCAAAAATAATGTTGTGGGTGTCAGAAAGAGGAAGTGGATAAGTTAAAATAATATTTTATTTTATTTATTAGTCTTGGCTTGTTTGTGCTGAGAGTCGCAGTGTGCAAACATGCTTAATCAAAAATAAATGTGCATTTTACAGTGTTGTCAGAAATATACTATAGCTCCCTGCATATGTGCTGTATAATGGTGCATTGTGCTGTTGCCCAGGTCATACGGCTCTAAACCATGTACATTCCAGGCTGTCAGCATGGATATGTATGCAAATGAGGCAGATGTCTTGAATAGCAAAATGGAGTAATCATGTTCGCATAGTTACATCGTGTAGGCTCCCACACCATGTTGATATTCCCAATGGATGTGAATGCCAGCAGAGGGTATGTCCAGTCACTTTTAGGATTGTTTATTACCTGCTGCTTGTGTTTGCGCTGTGTGCCACATAGCTGAGTGTTCACGCGGAAAGACCACACAGGTCACAATGATGACATAGGCAACAAGCAATTAAAACCGGATATATTCAATTATTGATTTTGATTTTTGTGTAACTTATGCTGTGCGGCTCTGGGCATAGCTGAACATGCTCATGCAGCACACCACCCACATGACAGTGATGATATAGGCAGCAATGAATAGAAAGCAAATATTTCCAATGAATATTTATTAATGTGTATAAGCTATGCCGCATGTTGCTTACTAAAGTAGGGCCATTAAATGATGTTAATTACATTTTAGGTGGGTGAAATCCATAATAATTAGCTAATCACATGCTGCACCTACAGCAGACCTGTATAAAGTATGCATACACCCTACATTCTATTTTTTCCCCAATACTCTGGACAAGTGGTGTTCAGACTTGGGGAATTTTAACAGAGATAATACTGGGGGCTGCTGCAGGTCTGCTTCATCTGTATGTGCTAAATGCTGAAGTCACTGCTGCTGGTGCTGCTGACATGAGGCCTAGGCCAAGAAGAAAAAGAGTGTTCAGGCCCAGGGTAACCTTCCAGGAGCTACATGAGCTAGAGATTGTAAAGTGCTACAGGGTGCACAGGGACATATTATAACAACTCACTGAGCTCTGCTGCCTTCAACTCTAGAGCCAGAGCCAACAGAGGGGAACCCATCACAGTGGAAAAAAGGTATGTGTAGCCCTTTGTATACTTGCTACAGGTACTTTTCAATGACCAACTGGGGACATGATGGGGATGTCACAGGCATCTGCATCCAGGATACTCCACCAGTTTCTAGATGCTATGCTACCACATGCCAAAGAGCACATATCTTTTCACCTCTCCCCGAGGTGAGGGCCAGCAATATTCAACAGTTCTGCCATGTAGCACACTACCTGGAGGTACTGGGTGTCATAGATTGCACCCATGTACACATCAAGGCTCCACCTGGTGAGCAGTGTAGAATCTACATTAACTGCAAGGGGTACCACTCCATCAACTGCCAGGTCATGTGCAATGCCCTGGGGACTGTCATAAATGTGTGTGCTGGCAGCCCTGGCAGTTATCAAAACTCCCATATCTGGCACATATCAGCTGTACCAGATGTTTGCTAGGGGGGCATCCCACATGCCATTTATTGGAGGATGCTGGCTACACCATGGAACCTTGGATGATGACATCCATCAGAAATGCACACACAACCACAGATGAACACCATAATGAAGCACACGCACAAACTAGGAACATCATAGAGAGTGTGTTTGGGCTGCTGAAGTCATGGTCCTGGTGCCTCAATATATCTAATGGAGCCCTGCAGTACTCTCCAGCCACATGTGCACATATATTCACAGTATGTGCTGTGCTACACAATATGATCCTGCTGAAACATCTGCAGCAGGATCAGCAAAGGAACAGGATACACAGCCCCCCACCAGTGCCTAGGTCACCACAGCTACAGTCACAGGAGGACTCGGAGAAGGAACCCCCTGCTGATGTCCCTGTAGACAGATGTAGGCATGCTCAGTATGCCCTGGCATTGGCTAAAAGGCAACACATAGCACATTCACTGACAATCTAGGGACCTATGGACTGACAACTTACTCCTACTTACATACAGGCATTAAAAATGATGGCAGGCAAACCACACATCCTATACCTACTCATGTATTGGCTGTGTACTGCTTGCATCAGACAGAGTCAGCCCTGAACTATGGTTGTGTCAGCTGTGGCATTTGCAAGGTAAGTCTGTAATCTTCGCAGTACTCATAAGGAATATTATGATATGGCATTGTATGAATGGATTTGATACATCATGCAAGTAAATATATAGGGCTACTTGGACAGAAATTATATCCACAGAGACTACAGATACCCATTCTACTACCTTGTTTCCATGAGTATGCATTAGGTCTCATGCATGGAATACTCATGCAGTCCTACTGCAACAGATTACTGGTACATCTGCCAAGGGTGATGTTAGACAATGGGGTAAAATGATAGTCAGACTACTGTGTATCCCGGCAGAACATGTGGTGGTGTTCCACCCCCCCCCCAACACAGCAGTTTTCCCCTTGTAACTGCTGTAACACAAACTTATCAATGGTATGTCAGCATGTCAGGCAGTCTCAGGACAGTAACATAGAAATTGATCATACATTCTATATCTTACTTAGCGCAGGAATAACAATATACATATTTCTGTAGTTCATTATGTGATGAATAATCCCTGTCTGTCAAACAGCTTGTGTGGCTCAAAGGAATAGGGCGATTAGCTTGTGTGGTGGCATTGATGGTTCTAATCTAGATGTAACCATTTCTTGTGGATGTCAGATATTATTACTGTTTTTACTACAGACTGTCAGCATGTGTGTGGTGTAATATTATTAATCTTTGTGACCATACCTCTCAATTGTACAAATTTTCGCAGAATGTCCAGATTTTTGCCTCATATTTTTAATCCATTTTTCATAAAATTGTAGTTTTCTGGCAAATTAGTGGCAAATTATTAAAGATTGAACTTAGGAAATAATGACAGACATTTGAGTTTCTGACTTCATACCCTTCAGAAAATTCATGTTAATGCAAAACATGTTATTCTATCAACTTTCTACGTTTGTAAGAGCAATATTTAAAAACTATACCTATTTTTGGGCCTTTGTCCTACTTTTATTTATGACTTTTCCCAGATTTCTTATTCTAAGAGGTTTAGAGGTATGTTTGTAACATTTTAAGTACATCACACAACTGAAGAACATCATAGGCAAGTTCAGTGATGTGCAGCACTGCAGAAACAGGGGCAGATGTCATTTTGCATAACACACAAATTCTGGACTGGAGTGCAAGTAGGTGTGGGCTGGAGTCAGTACATAACTAGCAAAAGTCCCAATGAGCATGCTCATACACTTAGTTAAGCATAGCGCAATTCTGTTGCTCCCCACTCAAAATGACTTGTCATATATAGATATGTCTACAGCTGCATACATATATGTATACATATCTGTCTGTCAGTAGCACACTGTCTGTATATATATATATATATATATATATATATATATATATATATATCTACATACACTTATACATATACATAAATCTATATACACACATATATATTTATAGAGACATGCATCTTTGTCTCTCCCCATACAACTACATAACACATATGCATATATGAACACACACACACACACCTACATGTATATTTATGTCCCTGTTATATGCAGATATCTGTTTATATGTCTGTGTATGTTCCTATTATTCTACATACCCTGATACTGGTGATTGAAGCTGCAGTATGACACATATATAATGTTGCTCAAAGGACCAAATGTAAGGGCTCAACAGTAGATAATACACTGCCCTACAGCCCCCTGTGCCTGTTGAATATCACAACACATAAACATAAAGCTGATTGGTAGTGTCAACTAATGCATTGACAGGGCACATTGTTTTGGCCCACAGGCTTGCTCATCAAAATGCAAATAGCCACATATGTCCAAAATGGCTACTGTAGACACATAGCTGGGATAACAAACAGTTTTCTGACTGCAAGGTTACTAGATGCAGAAAACAGTTGAGAAGCAATGTCACTCTGCAGCCCAAACACGCTGTTCAATGTAAGCCTAGTTTCCGTACTCCACTAGTATTCATCTGCAGTCACATGTAAAATAGACTTAAGCTGTGGCATGTGTTGTGCATACTGTGATCTGTAGTATGTAAGGCTAGATAGATAGGGGTTCTAATCTTACTCCAGCCCACTTTGTGTGTGTGTGTGTGTGTGTGTGTGTGTGTGTGTGTGTGTGTGTGTGTGTGTGTGTGTTTGTGTGCGTGTGTGTGTGTGCACGCGTGTGTGTGTGCATGTGTGTTTGTGTGTGTGTGTGTGTGTGTGTGTGTGTGTGTGTGTGTGTGTGTGTGTGTGTGTGTGTGTGTGTGTGTGTGTGCATGCATCTCCCTGCATAACAAATGGGAATCCCATCCCATATTGATTTTCAAATGTCAATGGGCTTGCATTTTTGGCACTTGCAGGTGCTGATGGCCTCCAAGTCCCTCTCTTCTACAAGGCCTGCTGATGTCATGTAGCTTAACAGTACCAATTACCATTACAATGTAAGACTTAAGCCATGGGGCATGCTGTAAATACTGTGATCTGTAGTGTGTAAGACTGGATAGATAGAGGTGCTAATCGCACTCCAGCCCACGTTGTGTATGTGTGTGCACCTCCCTGCAAAACAAATGTAATCACCACATTGACTTAGAGGAAGGTGGAGTTCTGCAGTATTTTGGCTGTCATAGGTGATATGCCCTTCCAAAGTCTTCACCAGAACAAGGCCTGCTGATGTCATCTACCATAACATTACCAAAAGAGATGTTAATATCATACTTGGATTTGGTCTGTGCATTAAGTACTGTGATCTCTAGCATGTACCATTAGATAGGTAGAGATTCTAATCTAATTTCAACCAACTTGCACTGTGTATGCTGTGCAATGTTCTGAACATATGAGTTGATAGTGGTACTATCCTCACTGTAGCCAGGTGTGTGTGCGGATATTAAAGCATTTTACAGCGGGATAAGGGATCATAGGATCATTGTACATTAGCAGCCTAATGGGCCTAGGTTCCATAAAATCTTAGTCACATTATTAACCTTATTTATGTCATATAATGCCCCTGACGACAACAGACACACACATAAGCCCTGTGATGACATGACAGTCATTCAGGCAATTGTACAGATGGTATCTGAGGAGTGCCAATGAGGTGCACTGTTTACCATTAGGCGGGGGTGTATTTCAATGGTTTGTAAAAGTGTGGTGCACAGATGTCCCCCACCAGCATGTATTATTAACTTCACATACCAGGTAATGTCCTTACAGTGGGTAATACATGTATCATTCCACTTACAGATATGTAGCATTTGCAATACAGCAAGGTCAGGCATTGCCCTGTATGCAAGGCAGAGATCACTTCTGAGTGGTCTGTATGACACATGCTACAATGACAGTTATTGTACACAATCCCCATAGGACAGATACTGGGGACTTGAAGTTCCCATGTGAGGAAACTTTGTGTTGTGTAATTGCCACTGGTTTTTACAAAGGTACATGAGAAAATGGCCATTGCAGTGAACTAATGCCATGCTGAGGGGAGAGTACATGGAGGTTACAACTACATCATTATTGGGTGACAGTGCCTTCACTAATAACATGAGCATGATATACTATCCTTCTTACCTCTGTGGAGACATGTTGATCTATGTTAAAGTAAGTGTAAACCTGTATGCCCAGGCCTGTGTGCCTAGGTCTATAACTCCTGTGTCTGTACATCAGGTGTTGCTAATGATGTGCTACTTACCAGGAACATGTCTGTTACCAATGTAAATGATGCTACATGCACATTTGCATGGGGTTCTGGCCATGGTTATGTGAACAAGCACATGGTCATGAAGACCAATTTGTAGGAGAATGATATAACTGGGGGATTGTATGACTGCTCCCAGTTTGCTGTGCTATGAGGTGCTTCTTGTCCTCCTGTCAGCTACAGCTGAGTCTATGCAGTAGTACAGGTGGTTGCGTAAAGCGTTGTTGCAGAGGTCACCATACTTGTCTGTCCCAGGGTTGGTGGTGCAGTCACACCAGTTATACCATTCCATAGGATGTCATCTTTTGCTTTGTTGAAGTTTACACCTGTGTTTGGTGAAGGGGGTTCAGGTGTGAGTCTTACATGTAATGACATCAAGTTGTGGTCAGGCCTTACAGTGCAGGTTTTACAGTGGTCACCCATATTGGTAAGCATCTAATGTGGTTCGTTGCCTCCCTCTGTGGGGGATGTCACTCCACTGGTTCAGGGCATTGTATTTAAGGATGTGGAATAACCTTTGCCCAAGTGAGTTTGAGCATAAATAACCAACACAGTTAGTGTTTAGTGAAAGTTACCCCACACCATGGTGTTGTGATGTAGCTTGATGGACAAAGGTAGATTCAAGTACGCACTGTGATGTATCTTGATGGATACAGGTAGATTCAGCTATGCACACCAGGTGTTGTGAGTCATGGAGTTGCCCCATAGCTGGCAGAGGCTTCATTAGGTGGCCTACTAACACTCAATAGCACCTGCATTGTCTCCAGGGAACCACACTATTTAGCCAATCTGGATGTGTATCTATCTGTAACGACTATGGATGCACCACCTGCATTAACTGGCACACTTTTACAGTGGATTCTCAACATGTGAAAGGACATGTAGTCTGGAATGGCTGTGGTGCTGTCCACAGCCCTGAACAAGATGTGTGTCACTGCACAAAAGTTTGCGTGTACCAGCATAACCATAATGTTGTTTAAGGATGATGTTTCCTGTATGGAACATTTCCCCATGAGACACCACCTATAAGATGCACTATGGTGATGTCAGCAGCCTTGTCCACCACACAAACTCCCAGGAGTGACAGATGAACATCATCTGTGGAAAAGCATTGAGGTCTGTTGAGCAAGTTATTACAGACAGACATTTACTGGGTCCCCCTAAAATGACACCACATAAGAAGCCAATTATTGATGTTAGTCATTTTCTGTGAGCATTGAGCCATCATCCTAGGTGAAGGTGTAATGCAGCTGAAGGATAGAATCATACCCACTGGAAACAGAGTCTGTAAGCTCAGGCATATGTCTGCATACAGTCCATTGCAATATGTCTCAAGTTGTACACACCAACATGAACTAAGACATCATCATAACATCACCTGATGTTGGCAGACCTGCATGCATGTGTGTTATGGCATATCCTGGCACCTCACAGAGAGCTAACTGTGAGTTTTCCCATGGGTAGCCTAGTGACAGGGGCATCAGTGTGTCACATGTTGTAATTATCTATGAGTAATAGGGTTGAGTGTGTATTTTGCCTCAGGTGTTTGACCAGTGAGAGAGTGGTGCATGTGCTATTATGTGTACTGTGTTCTGCAGAGGTATGTGTATGTGTACTGAGCTTGCATGTAGGTTTCTGAGGTGTCTGTCCTTTGTTTACATGTCTGGTAAGGAGCTCAACACATGCAGTTATGTATTTTGTAGGTGTGGGTAGAGTATGTGGTGAGTTGTGCATGTTGTCAAAGTGGTCATTGCCATATGTAATAACTGGTGTGTGGGACAGCATGGAATCAAGGTTTGTTATATAGTAACATCTGTCATGCATTTTGTTTGCAGTATAGGATCTGGGACACTGTCCATATCTCCACAGTGGTCACTGATACTGCCATTATCAATAGATTCTAAGTTGTGTGTACATCACAGCAGGTCTTTGTTAGGCAATAGAGTGACAAATGTTGCAATGTAACATGATATCACCTTTATGTAATTCACCTAAGGTAACACAACACCTGACAGCATGACATGACATGGTTGAGTGGGTACAATGCTTTGCCAGGCATGTGGCCCTTGCATCAATCATATTTCCATGATTATGCATGGTCGCAATAGCATACCTACAAATGTGACAATGTACAACTCCAGTACAGTTAGAGTCCTGCTGCTACACCCTTGGGGTTGACAGCCTCAAACACACTGTCTGTAGGCACTCCTTGCAGTGAAGATGTGGATGTCTGTGCATGCACAGAGAACTTGTTCAACTCTGCAGTCATTACTCTGGCTGTTTTAGTCTACAATGCCTGTCAAGCAACCAGACAGCACACTGGATGTTGTGTGACATGATCAGGGAACATAGACATGTGTTGTGGTTACATAAGTGTACAGTATGACATATGAAGGACATGTGTGAGTACATACACTTTGACCTCCTCTGCAGTAGGCCTCAGATCCATATCACACAGATGTGTACCATGAATCTGTTGAAGGTCAGGCTGCATGAACTGCTATGAAATTGTCACCTAACAGGGATCACTGCCACTGTAATGCTTGATTGAGCAAACTTGCACATGTATGTCACCAGATATTATACATCATATTGTGACACTGCAGCTGTGCTCCGACTCACCATCTGCTCATTACCCTGCTGACATCTTATGAACCTGGAATAGTAGGCATCATACATACCATACTGTAATGAGTGCTCTGATTGCTACTCAAGGTATCTACCTGGAAAAGGGTATGCCAATCCTACAGAGCCTTGCATGACATGGGACAACCATGTGGATGAACAAACAGGCTGTGGCCTGGTCCTCATGTGGAGCTTGGTACTAACTATTTGCTTTTGGTGAGAGACAAGCTGTAGGAGCATGGTACCCCAGGAGGGAGTGGTTGTGCTGAGACCAGCAGTTGTAGTAACCAGGCATCAGCAATTCAGGGGACGCTCCTCTTGTCAGCATTCCTCACAAGTTGATTGTGTCATCGCAGTGCACACTGCTTGAGCACTGTGCAACTGCAGGATAACTGTGTAAACACTCACTCCTTACCTTTCCCAGGATGTATGTATGATCCCCCCCACTGCTTGCCTATGGTCTGTACAGACACAGACATGTTGGATGACTACCTTCTTGGAAACCATAATGGAATTAACTTCAATACTTAGTTACACACAGGGCAAGTAGCATGCAGTGACAAATGGTGTCCCCAGATGTCTCAGTGGTGTCACTTTTACAGTCATGAAAGGACTTATCATAGAAATGATCAGTAGCAATGTAGTACACCTGCAGACACTGGCCCAAACCCAGTTTGTTTTTCCATGGTCAGATCATGCCTACCCTAAGCATTGGATCTAATTTATTGTTACAGTATGTGATGGATGAGGGGTAAATGACCCACCAAACCTACCATAGCCAGAGAAGGCATTTGGCAAGATTAGCCCATCAGGCATTATGGACACACTGTAGAGGTTATTTACAAGCTTGTATGTATGCCAGCATTGGATAGTCAAATGTCTGACAATAACTATCTAGGAAGATAGCATTATGTAGGCCAGGGCTACATTGAGGCCTATCACCAGTGGACCACAGTAACACCAAAGAAAGGTGCCCCACAAACCAAACTAGACCACAGTACGTAGAACTGAAGTACCTGGAGCCTCAAGCCACTTGAACAGACTTTATTACAAAAATAAAAATAAAACACACTATAGCAATGATCACCAGTGGACTACACACACACACACACACACACACACACACACACACACACACACACACACACACACACACACACACACACACACACATCATTCCTGGGACTACCCTCCTAGACATTCCCTTCTCTGCAGTCAAGGCCACTGTCATTGAACTCAGACTGCCTACATTTGCAGATGATTACAAATAAGGAACTGTCAGTGTTTCCCACACAGAACCAACAGTTACCCAGGATTGCCTGACACACACAGTCAGTTGCTGTCAGAGCCATTGACAAATAATACATGCCAAGGAATGAACAATACTGTACTTTGTCACTCATTCACGCCTTGGAAAATATCATATTGTCCACATACTTCCAACACTTAACCCATTAGTCAGGGACTTATGGACAGAGAGTGATTTACCATTTGACTTTCACTGGTCAGTAAGATGTGGGGCTTCATGCACTGTGGCAAGAAAACCCCAGAATGTCATTGTTACACTGTATGTGGCACTCATCACACCTATCACTAAGTGTAATGCCACCTTTGGTATCTACGTACACATGCATATCTGACATATGTGACAGCTAGAAATGTCCCACAGTAACCTAATACACAGTGTACATAACATATCCAATGCAGACCATGTCAAGTCTGTAACTGTGTACCCTGTCTCTACATGCCTTGGAGGGAAGGTGTATGTCTGCCATACAGGGAGATGTCAGATCCCACTGTGTACCACCTGCACATGCAAGATAGGAATAGCATGAGATGTACCTGTTCTACACAGCTGCACCTTGACTCTGGTATAAATAGTACATGCTGCAGAGACAGGTATGTAACCCTGACACTACACACTACATGAAACACTCTCCCCATCCATGTGAAGCACACTCCTGATGTAATGCACATTATGTGCAAGTTACACAATGGGATGCAGAACAAAGCAATCATAACTGATTTTGGACAAATGTCTGTCATGGACACAGGAGAATTGTAGATGGTGCATCTCCTATGCCACAGCTTGCAGCTGTGTCAGCTCCCAGACCCAGCTTACACTTATCAAGTGTACTACACCACATCAGAGATTATGGATGCATGACTAGGCTGCATGAAGCCATTTTCCCTGTTACCCTGTGATACACATATGAGTCTATGGTGCCATGCATCTATACTGCTTTACCTTTGTGAAGACATTTTGCTTTTGTGCTGCCTTTCCATCCTGTGCTCTGACATTTATGAGTTTATTGTAGCAGTGTACCCATAGGTGTATCCCAAACAATTTTGCACCTGAAACATAACATTTCTATGAGACACCATTCATTGTGCAAGTATACAGCCATCACAACATCATCCAACTTAATGTACACAACATAATGTGGTTTACTCAGTATAACTGGCAGCAGACAATATTTGCCAGTGACTGGTATAAGTGTCATGTGAAAGGCAACAGTGGATTAAAGCAATACATAGTAATTTAGGTAGTCAGCCTGTGCATCAGACACATACCTATAAGTCCCTGCATCAATAACAAGGATGACAGGGATGTGACACAGGTGTCATCACTTGCACAGGGTGTTGTGTGGTGGTGCAGGAGGCCTAGACTGATCTAATAGGCTGGCAAGTATGTGTGTGAGTCAGGAAGGGAAGCAGGCAAGATGGTCCACGGTATGTGCTGTGAGTGTGTGTGTGTGTTTTGTGTGTGTGTGTGTGTGTGTGTGTGTGTGTGTGTGTGTGTGTGTGTGTGTGTGTGTGTGTGTGTGCAGGTGACCTGATTGTGATATGTGTGTGTGTGTGTGTGTGTGTGTGTGTGTGTGTGTGTCTGTGTGAACACAGTCAAGATCAGTGCTAGCCCTATATGACTGCATGTCGGACAGCTTTGAACCATGCATGGTAGAGCTGACAGTTTACCGTCTCCACCCCCAAACACAGGAACTGGCTCTGCCAAGAGTTGCAGTGGCACCTCCATGCTCAAGATCAGAAGTGGCACTACTACCTGAAGATGAACACCCAGAATCATGGGCCCATGGCCTGCCACATTTTGGTGTGGACAGCATACTCATCCCTGAGGCACTGGATGTACTGCCACTATGGGATCATGATTCAGCACAGCCATGTGGACTCTCAGCAGATCTAGCTGCTGACTTATGCCCATGAGTCTGACGCTCAACTTCAACCAGACATTCCATCACAGACAATGACCATTCCAAGAGTGATATTCTGTGATTTCAGACTGCTGTCTTTCCACTGCATAAGCCGACCGATCCATGGATTAAGCAAAATGGTGGAGGCAATCACGGATGTCAAACATTGCTGCATCCATAACCCTGAACATTCATCTGGAGGTCCTTTTGGAACATGCCTGTGCCTCCATGACTAAACATTTGCACTAAACATATGCTGTGACACGTGACCAGACACCTGTATCAGGTGGTGGAAGGACTGCAAGCTTCCTACGAGCACCACATCAGTCCACCTCTGTAGAACCTCACCATGTCTTTGGCTATGGCCAGTATCAACACTCACTGTAGCCATAGTAGCCACACTTTTCTGTTCAATGTCCCCACCATCTGACTGTCTAGTATCTGTGGCCTTAGGGAACTGGGTATGTGTAGGCATACTGACTGTCTACACTGATAATAAGAGCAGAAGAGGGATGTCATCCTCTGTAACAAATTCAGCCCCTGCAACCCCCACCTGTGCCTCACTTTGGTCACCAACATCACCAGAGTCTGAAGAGATACTGGCATCAGGTTGTGAAGGGGACAGAGACCAACCCCCCTGGTACCTGTGATAAAAAGGGAAAAGTGGTACAAAAGTGGTGCACTACTATGCTCTATAGCCTTGCAATATATGCTAAGCTATATACGATGCTGTCAGTATTACAGACTAGTTTAACCCCCAGCTTGATATACCAGGACCTGAAGACATTATTTTCTAACAAACTTCTGCAGTTACTTGTAAAGAATAAGATCCTTAATTAAGAATCTCATCAGCAACAGTGATGTACACTGTTGACATTTGTCAAAACTCTGCAGAGTTGACACATAAGGCAATCTGTACTGTCCTGCAAATACTTCGAATCTATCAATGTGGTCACAACTAAAAGGCATAGGTATAACTGTAAACTGTGTTTCATTGGTACAAATCTGTGAGGCTGGCAATCATTCAGACAGTATATCAATCCAGCCGGCAGGCCTGGGATGACACTGTAATGAATACTATGCAGTAAATCTACAGCTGTAACACAAAAGTGTTATGTTTACCAGGAACAGGATCATGGCCGCGTCTGATTCCTGATGGTCCTGTGAAAAATTGAGAGACGTAATGTAAACACCAATCCATGTTGCACTATAACAGGCCACTCTGTCCAAATAACTCACATTTACTGTAGATACTATGTTAATTGTTCTGTTGATCACAATCTGACCATGAGATTCACACTGCAACTAACCCCCCACATAAAAATACATGCCAGCCACGTAAAACCATGTACAGCCTGACACACTGAATACCACAGTATTGGAATGCTGATCAAAGTAAGCATACCTGGATGTTCCTCTTGCATGGAAACATTGGCAACCACATCTATGACATACTGTGTGATGGATGCCTGGGAGCTGTTCTGTGTTCCTAGGTTCACCAGGAATTCCTCAGTGGCTGACAGTGGTTGTTCCACTTCAGGGCCTTCACTGGTGACAACTCGATCCCTGGCCACGTTTTCTGCTCTTCTGTGAGCGGCATTTATCATGTTGGTTTCACAGTGTCACACCTGCTCATATGTCTGGTAACCAACTGCATTTACATTGTGAACCAGGTTGGTCCACAATGCTGCCCACTCTTCCGTTTGTCCTCCCCTGGACAGCAGGAGTTGGTGGTGTTGATGCAGGGCTTCCAGGATAGTATCATTTTCTGGCTCTGTAAAAGGGCCCCAAAGTCAGGGATACATATTCCCTGAAAGAAAACAAAATGGGAACATATGTCAGGATCACATACTTGAGAGTATAGTATGTAGAGATGCAGCAATAACAGAGGGCTACCAGTAGGCACTGCTTGGTTACACATCTCGTATTCAACACCATGCAAACATAATAAGGTTGTGGATGTGAGTAGGATAGTAGCAGTAGGCATCTATTCCTGCTTGTGCCATGACAAATGCTGTTGTATGATCAGACACCCAACACAGGAGTCCATTAAGTTGTGGTCCGTATGTGTCAAACCCCCTTATAATTTTTAAAACCAGTAGTGCCACACAAATAGCAGTGTAGTATTACCACCGCTACCATAAGGAAATTTCCAGGAGAGTGGTTTACCTAATTAATACAAAGTATTCTAACATTACTGTACTGTGACTCCTCTGTAGGTATAACACATCTGCAGATTAATGACATGTCATCAGTGCAGTTTCAAGCAAGGCTTACTGCTATAATCCCCATTCCCCCTACGTATATGGACACATATGCATTATGTTGGAAAAAAAAGACTACATACTTGATGGAGTACAATACTCATCTGTTGAACAGTATAGAAATGTATAAATGTTGTGCCAATGAGTTGACCATGCAAAGTAACTCTCATACACAATGTTTCCCCTAGCTAGCTGTTTGCCTTTTTAACATGGTTCACTATTAGCAAGTGATTGCCTCTGAACCAGTCTGTGCTTCTGAAATGCTAATTGCAGCCAACACAGCTGATTTTCAGTATAATCAGCCAATCCCATGCAACCACTGAACAAGATATAAAGTCTCAATGTAGATTGCAATGCCTTTCTCATCTGTTTGGTTGGAAAAGAGTGGGGGACAGAAACTACATTATGGCAGAGAGAATGTCTGTAGCAGCTACTCTTTACATACAAATGTGTGTGCTGCAGGCTGAAGCTGAAGGTGATGCTGCAAGCAATAGATATAGGCAGAAAATGTGAACACTTTGCAGGAGAACAAGCTTTAGGAGTAATTGTGGGACTTGTGGCAGCCTTGTTATCTAGGCAGTGCCAGACTGAGAGTACCCACCCCACTGGGAAGTAAGGTATGTGTGTCAGGTAAGTCTGCCAGCCAATGGTATCAGTAAGGAAATACAAGGCAAAATGCTTGGTGTGTCCTAGAAAACAGGTAGGTATACATTGACCATGATGTCACACAGTTGGACAACTGCCAAGTCACTTGTTATGTCATGTAAGTCCCCTGTTGAGTGTGTGCTGGCAACCCTTGCATCTAGCTCATATTCCATATATGTATGTTACTTGATCAGATGTGGTTGTCTGTGATATCACCAGCAAAACAATGTGAGCTGCAGTGTGATATTACCGGGCCACAATTTCAGTACACACTTCAACAGCCTCTGTAATTGAACTCAGAACCTTGTGTACCAAAAATGTATTTTGTCAATGGATTTCACAGACTGAGCTACAGAGTCACTGTTACAGCAGCTGAATTTTTACATGCTGTAGTTATCATTCCTCAGTTACTTGCTGTTAAATACCACACTTACATCTATTATTATGTGTATGGCTTTAGAGTGCTGAAGTTGTATACTTTTATTTTATTTTTTATTTATTTTACATTTGTTGACTGGGCTAGTCCAGCTGGATATATGTCCATTTTCGGTGGAGGCCCGGGGAAAAAAGCTCCATTGTTTAAAACAAGATTAGAGAATACAAATACACATAAAACAAAAGCAGTAAGCATAAAGGATAAGAAGATTTTAGTATAGGTAATACACATCTAAGAGTAAAAAATATCCATAACAAGAAAATATTCAAGTAAATGGTTAATGACTTTCAATACGAAATTTGATAGTATCTAAACATACAGTGTATCAATACATTGTTTTGAAAAAATGGTAGACAATATAGCATTTTTTTTTTTTTTTTTTTTTTTTAATACAACATATATGAGATCAGTAATATCTAGAAAGATATTATGTCAGAGGAAGTCAGTGAGGATATCTTAGCAGAGAAGGAAGACTTGTGGTAGAGGAAATGAGGAAGGCAGGTTAATCAGGGCTGGTACAAGAGCAAAGCCAGAATTTATTAAGATGTATTTGCAGTTGTTTTTTAAAGAGTGGAAGAGTGGCCAAAGAGGAGATATTTCATGGAAGGTTGTTCCATATTTTGCCAACTGAGTTGGAAAAAAGGGAATTACCTGCAGAATTAATAGTTTTGGTACTATTAACTAGTAGTTTGTCTGAAGAACGTAGTTGTTTCAGGTTGTTGTAAGGAGTCAAGAGATTACTGAGAACTGGTGTTTTAGATGGTTGATATAGAATTTTGTGAGCTATTAAGAGTTGTTGATAAATGAGCTTGTTTGGAAGTTCAAGCCAGTCTAGTTGTTTTAGGTTTAGACAGTGGTGAGTTCTAAACTGAGATCCTGTGGCAGATCGAGCAATATTATGGTAAGATGTAGTAAGTTTCTTAAGGTTACTTTTAGAGAGAGATTAGTGAAAATAGGGGAAGCATATAGAAGGGTAGAGATACGGTGCGATTGGGCTAAGGTGGCCCGGGCTTCAGGTGTAAGGAAGGGTTTGATTCTGTACAGGGATCCAATCTTTTTATTAACTACTTTTATTGTGTTGTTAATGTGACAATCATAGTTAAGATTATTGTCAATAGTAACACCTAGAAATTTTGTTGAAGAATCAGGAGTAATTTGAGTGTTATCAGTGGAAGTAATAGAGAAATTTATAGAAGTAGATTTACGGGTAGGTGAAAATAGCAACAATATGGTTTTCTTAGGGTTAAGGAGTAGACAGCGGTCAGAGAACCACTGTTCAACAGTTGAAAAGGCTTTTTGTGCAAGAGACTGGAGTTCTGTTTGAGAGGAAGCAGTGCAAATTATAGTGGAATCATCTGCATATTGTATGCAGGTAGTGTTAGGGATAGCTGATTGGAGGTCATTAATAAAGATAGAAAATAGAAGTGGGCCTAGGATAGACCCTTGAGGTACTCCTAAAGAGATAGGAAGGAGAGCAGATAGCAAATTTTTCCAGAGTATTGCCTGGTGACAGTTTTCTAGATAAGAAGTAAACCAAGTTAAGGAAGAGGGATCCAGTGCAACAGATTTTAGTATGTGCAGTAGAAGTTTATGATTAACCATGTCAAAGGCTTTTGATAGGTCTATGAATAGAGAAGATGTAAGTTTATTATTGTTACGGTTATAGTTGATGGTGTTGGTAACGGAGAGTAATGCTGTGGTAGTACTGTGGGAAGGTCTAAATCCATGTTGAGTGTTAGCAAGTAGGTTATTATGGAGGAGATGGTTAAGTAGTTGTTTGTGGATACATTTTTCCATAATTTTGGCTAAGGGAGATAGAAGTGCTATGGGATGAAAGTTTGAGAAGTCATTAGACTTGCCTCCTTTGTGTAGGGGAATGATGTGGGATATCTTCCAGATCGCAGAGGAAATACCTTCTTTTATAGATCTATTTATTAGGATAGAGATTGGGTAAGCAATGGCTTTTGCTGCTATTTGCAGGAATTCTACAGGAAGCTTGTCTGCAGTTGGGGTGGTAGGTTTAAGTTAAGTATACCAGAGTATCAGTTAAAATCCTCTTTTCCATTAATGTTTTATCAAGTGTGTTCTTACATGTTGTAGACATAATTGCAGGGTTATCTGCTATCTAATACCTCGCTTACATTTAAGGTTATGCATGTGCCTTTATAATGATGTATTTGTGTGCCAGAGTGCCAATTACAGTACTATTTCTGTATAATTCTCTTAGCTGATTTGCACGGTGCAGCTCGATGCATAGCACCATTTAAGCATGTTTAATGAGGGGAACTACAGCATTACTATGTTTTGCTTAAAACACTTGTTTTCATAAGCAGTTGCTTGGCTTGGCAGGATTATCCACTGCCCTGCAAGTGCGATGGTCCTGGGTTTAAAACAGAGTGCAGGTGTGCTTTTTGAATGTGATTAATATTGTTCCAAAAGCATATATCAGTATAGCACTACTTAGAATAGCTAAAGTAATGTAGTGCACCATGCCAAGTTGAGCAAAAAATCTTTAAAGCAAAAAAAATGGGGAGATAGGACAGTGGTAAAAAGGGGTGAAAGCAGGGGGAAAACATAGTGAAAGGTAGGTAGGGATGTGCAGGTCAAGTGTAGGAAAGAACCATAGCCATCCATTTCTTCATCACCAACTGTGCCCTGTGACAGATTTTTTAGCTGAATTTGGACCGTCACCCCCAGAGAGGGGTGACGACAACCTAACTGCATTGTCAAGCCAATGGGACCAAATTAAGTGTCCAGTGGACACATGTGCGAAATGAAGAGCTATGTATGGGACAATATTTTTTGGGACAGGTGCCCATTTTTTTAAGGTGAAAGTGGAATGTTGGGGAAAGGACATAGGTACATCTGGGGAGAGTTGGGAAGGTGAGGAAGCTTTATCAGACTGACAAGTCAGACAAGACAGCAGACAGGGTTGGTGTGTGACACAAGAGGGGAGTGTACACCTTGGATGGGGAGGGTTTGTGAAATCTTAGTCCCATGAGCATCCACACAGTAGCAGTGCAACTCAAGTCCTCACCCACGGGACTGACAGCATGGCTCCTTCACTGCCCCTGTGGTGGCAGTGGTGGAGGCTATTGTCTAGGGTGAGGCTGCCCCACCAGGATGGCAAGCATGCCCTCCATCCAACACAAGTGTGCACCAACAGTTTGGTGAACTGCACTGTGCACAATACCTGGCAGTTCTTGATGGGTGACAAAATAACCCCCTCCACCTCCGCTCTCAGAGGGGGCCCAGCCCATGAGGTGGAACTACCCAATGCTGCAGGTAGTGCAGGGTCAGCAAAGGGGGCACCACCAGGCTGCAGCCAAGACGTCCTGGATCCCAGTGCCACAGTTGGTGGAGGCAAGGTAGGTGGATTGCCTTGAACCAGCCTACTTTGTCGCACTGTAATAAATTAGATATAAACATAATGTATGAGTAGTAATAACCAAACAAAGGTTGGTATTAACATATGGAACATAATACTGATTAATCCAAAAACATATTAAGGTATATTATAAGGAACACAACAATAAATAACATAACGGTAAGTATGTTAACAGCAAAACAGTATGAAATAACCCATAAGGCCAACATAACAGTTTAAAAGAATATATTAATATCAAACCATAATAATAAATAGTAATAATTTAATACATTTCATAATAATAAATTATAGAAGATAAGGGATGGGGAGAGAGAGAGACAAAAATATACCACTGGTGACCTTGCAGGTGCTATTACTACAAAGACTAATACTACATACTTTTACAGGTGTGCAGTGTTACTTGTGTGTACAATGAGTCCAGTTCTTGTATAGATGATGTGACATGTACATACCTCTCAGTCTGTTAGTATGGGCCAAACACTAACAAATGCAGGTACACAACTACAAGGAACTGTTTTACATAGTGTACTCATACATTACTTCCAAGGTGTTCCGTAAACAGATTTGCCAATAAATTGCATTCCAAGTAATGTAATTTATTTGCTAATCACAGATCAGGCATATGGGGCATTAGTCATTACATTCCCGAAAAATCATGAAAGTTGAGAGGTATGTTCATGTCCACTAATTGCACTAGACAGCTAGTGATTTCTTAGTTGGCTGCCGTGGGATTAGAATCTACAAACTGTGACTCCAGGGAACATGTGCATTAAATTTAACAGTTGACTGATGTCAGATTAGAAAGGACATGGCAGTGCATAGAGGAATACTTCACACTTATTGGAAAATATTATTTATCAAGGCACAATCCTGCTTTACACTTTATTGATATTGCTTTTGAAAACCCAGACCGCGTCGATCCTCTAACAAGCTACTAATTCAGACTAGCAAAGTTAATAACACAGCCGGTGATTCTCTCTTTGCAAACTCTGTAAGTAGATCCTGGAACTCACTTCCAGCTGATATTACCTTTCTTTCCATCTTAGGTCAATTTAAAACTAGACTCAAACAACATTTGTCACTTAACTGGCTATGTCAATATATCAAGCCTGGCTAACTCGAATGTGTAAAAATCTGTTAATCAGTTTACTGTGTAATTTAATTTAATCCTGACGTGTGCTCAGGACTAACTTTAACCTGTGGAACTTGTTTAACTTGCTTACTTATGTAATCTCTGTAAATAATCTGTTTGTAATATGTAATGCTGGTATTATGTAATGCTGTATCTGCTTACCCTTGGAGCTTTTCTCCCCGGGCCTCCGCTGAAAATGGACATGCATCCAGTCGGACTATCCCGGTCAACAAATGTAAAATAAAAATAAAAATAAAATAAAATCTGGCACTTATACACATGGATATCTGCCCAGAACATGTGCTACCCTACTCATATACCTTGTTCCTGGAGAGGGAGGAATATATAGCATTGGTTGACTACAAATGGCATAGCACAGGCTTGAACCTTACTGTGGGCATTGCACTAAATTTAACAGACATTTTTTTTCGGCAATCTTTATTCATTTCCTGTTTAACAGTTGACTGGTGTCAGATTAGAACACACATGCAGTGACTATGGCCATACTGCAGTTATTTGAACAGATTACTTCTCAATGCACAGTCCTGCTTTAAACTTAATTGATAATGTACCTTAATATCTGGCATTTATACACATGAATATCTGGCCATAACATCAGCTACCATACCCATACACCTTGTTCTTTTTCTTGTGGGTGGAATGTGTAGCATTATATGACACAAACTGGCCAGAGCACAGGCTTGAAACTTACTGTGGGTATTGCACTACATATATCAGACAGTTTTTTTTCAGCAGTCTTTACTCATTTCCTTTGTACAGTTGGCTGGTGTTAGATTAGAACACACATGCAGTGACTACAAGAATGGTGAGCCCTTCTTTGTTTGAAACAGTACATATCACAGCACCATCACTCTATAAAATCTATTTATTACTATTGCTTGAAGTCAGGCATGTACAGCATGAATAGCAGTGTCAGACCTCTAAGTAATAAGCCCTTTACCTTTGTCATTATCTAAGTACAATCTACAGCATATTTCACACAATGAGCACAGCAGAACAGTGACTGTTAATCTGTGTAGACCCCAACCTCAACTGATGTCTGTACACTATACTACACAATAATGCATGGTTACATGACTTAACTTAGTTTACCATTTCAGGTAGGCGCTGACACATTACTAAACATATTGCATTTCCCAAGTATGTTATACCTGAATGCTTTTTTATTTTTACAGTACATCATGCATTAGATTATTGCTTTGATTTAACAAAAAGCCTTAGAATGATGCAAGGAGATGAACAGAAGATGCAGTCAGAAATCCTTTTAGCACTTTTGTTCAATTAAAAAAAAAAATTCTTAAAGTCAGGATAAATGTTAGCATGTTTAGCAAGGGCATTGGTGAAATCCCTCTTTTTAATGGCCATTGTGTGTTCATAAATTCTCCTTTTTAGACTTCTTATAGTCTTTCCTATGTAAAAGGAGAAACAGGAATCACAAGTGGCCGCATATACTACATACTCACTATCACAGGAGAAGTAGTCCCTTGCCCAAATGGTCTTGTTACAGTGCCTAAAAAGTGGATAAAGCATTGCAAATATACCTACATGCCCTTGCTAAACATGCTAACATTTGTCCTGACTTTAAGAAATTTACTTTTCCTGTTTTAGATAACATTGTTAATAAGGACTTCACAGGGAATTACAAGATGTTATTGGAATGCAAAGAATCTTTGTGGCAAATCAGCCTGGTAGCAGCCAGAGCAACAAGTTTAAACAAAAGCATTAACATTAAGTGCTTTCTAGTATTAAGATGATATTTTATCCCTGCAAAGTGTTACTAGTATATTTGTATTTTAATCTAAATATGTATTTTATTATTAATTTTTTAAACTATATTGTTTTATAGAAGTGCAATGCATTGTGACTGGAATATTATGTGATTGTGTTTGAATTTGTTATATGGGAAGAGTGAGAGGTTCTTCATTTTCTGATGAAATTCGAAGAAATAAATTGAACGAAAGTGCTAAAAGGATTTGTGTCTGCAACTTCTGTTCATCTCCTTGCATCGTTCTAAGCTTTTTTTTAATTCAGTTTTTTTGGTTGTTTTGTGCTTTGATTTTACCTCACTTTCCACACTCATGCCTCATCCTGGCATGATGCACTGCATGGGACTGGACATTGCAAGTCCTCTCTTCTGCAGCTGTTGTAAGAGAAGCGAAGCATTATGCATACTAGTTTTGCACACATTCAGTTTGTATATTTATAAATCACTGGGACAAATACATATCTGTGGGGTGTGCCCAGCCGGAGCTTCTTGGACCCAGATGTCCAAGGTTCCCCTCTTTCTATGCTTCAGGTCATCATAGTGGTGACGACACTGCCCACCAGTGCAGGGAATATCAGTAGCACAGGCAAGTTCCTTAGCCAAATGATCCCAGGCCTCAGACTTACACTCTCAGCCCTGGTGATCACCCTGCAGCAGCCAGGGTTCATGATTTCTGACCAGGAGTCCAGGAGTCCAACAAACACTTTGGACTCCTGCACACCCCATCTCTGTGTTTGAAAGCGAGCTCCCTCACCAAAACCACCAGGCATAGCAACAGCCAAGTCAGAACTCCAAAGAATGGTGTCAGACTCCTGCCTATTGGCCATTATATAGAGTACATTCCCATCCTTACATGTCATAATGAAACTTTCAAAAATGCGGCGTATCGCTTAGCATTGCTCAAACTCACACAAACCATTTAAGTGAAGCTGAGCATCATACAAACTCACACAAGCTGTGTTTAAGCATAGCTTAGCAATATGCAAATGAAGTAGACCATTGGCCATGTTTAAGCAGAGCTTAGGACTGCGGAGCTTTGCTAAATGTAACAATTTTTTAATTTTAAATTAAACTGATGTTTTCAGTCATCTGACTCATGTTCAAAGCAATACATGCAAAATATATGACTGCTCAGGACTCAAATGTGGGACCTACTATGCTGTAGATTATGACTCAACCTATCTAACCACTTGGCTAGTACAGGGAAACAGTATATCTTCACACATACTAAGATATCTGTTAGCATTGCTCAGTGAAGCTGCTCATGTTTGCGCATTGCTAAGCACAGCAGAACTACAATTAAATACATCCAGTTTCTATTTTTAGATTTTGGAAAGCATTGCTAAGCATCATGCTGCTCTGTGCAAACAGGGAGAGACATAAAAATAAATAAATAGTCATTTAATTAGATCCGGTTTCTATATATAGCCGATGTCAGGTGCATATGTATAGGTGCAGCTCGGCATCGCTATGAATCACACCACACCATGCAAACTGAACATAAAATTAAAAAAGAAAATATTACTGTCCTGTGCTTAACACCTGTCCAGACATTTTCTGGACCGTCACAATTATGGGACAGCCTCTACACTGCTGCTTGCATGGATTCAATATCCATGTAACTCTGATCTCCCCCAGCAGTGCACCATAACTAATATATATGGCTTGCTGCCGGGGAGGAACCATGGTTGTGCAAACAGGTACATTCCATGTAGGCTCTACATAGAGCCTACATAGATTTTATTGAATTCAGACTAGCAAATATTGCAGACTCCTCGGTTATTACAAACCTTTCCAGCTTTTTTTCTCACAATTTGTCTACGTGTGCTGTCATGTGTTCTAAGCACTAATTTGTTCTTCATCTGCAAAAGAAACTTTGACATTTTAGCTAACAAATATGTTTCTTAAATGCACTGCATGAAAAATCTGTAAGTGTATAACTGTTTTATTGCACTCTTTGTCCTAAGCACAGACATAGGTGAAAGAAGTTTCACAGCAGTCTGATCCTCCTTCCTGGTTAACAGACAAGTAAATAATTAGTAATACATTTTTTTCAATTAATCTTTGTTGTACTAAATTGTGATATTTGATTACAGACATCTAGATAACAGTAGATAAACTGCACTGAAGTAGCAGTAATAAACAGTTAAAAAGTGTAATACGCAAATACTGCAAAGCATCTGGGAACTTATGGGAAGCTTTACTAAATGATATGCATCAACTGTATGTAAAGAAACGTAAGAAAATGCCAGAAAGTCTGTTGACAATAATGTAAAAGATGCTGTAACATTATACTAAAATACATGTCATTTTCTCATGAACTTGTCAGTCTGATATGGCTGTATACTGACCTGTTAAACTGATAGTCAAATCATATTGATTCAATTGCAAATCACTATAATACAGAATTAGAAAAAAACTAAAGGATACCAGGCATACAACCAACACTGCAGAGAAGCACTCATTCAAGCTAAAGACTTTATCTGATGCAAACATGTTCAGCAGAAAAATATTTTAAAACAGGCAAGCAAAGGTCAGAAAATCAAGATGTGTGTCATTTTAATTTATGCACGGATATTACTTTATAGTCACTCACTGGTACAGTGACAAGGCACCCTCCTGTGATACTAGCTTCCTGAGTTCATAGGTTCATAGATTAGTATTAGGCTAACTACTCATGTGAGCCCTTTTAAGCCTAGCCAGTTACCCCATATGAGAAAATGTGTTTGTAAGGTAAACAGCTCAACCATTATGCCAACCTCCCAAAAGTTGAGAATGGATTGGTATTACTAGTGAGGGCTGACTTGGAGAAAGGGCTACCAATGTACCACTGTATCTCAACCATGAAAACACTGGACTGTTTGGATAACTGTCCATAAGGTCATTATGCATTGATCATGACTTCATCATACCACACACACACACACACACACACACACACACTCATACACACACACACACACACACACACACACACACACACACACACACACACACACACACACACACACTCATACACACCATAAACACACACACACACACACACACATGTATACACACTCTCTCTCACACACACACACACACACACACACACACACACACACACACACACACACACACACACACACACACACACACTCATACACACCATAAACACACCACACTCACACACACACACACACACACACACACACACACACACACACACACACACACACACACACACACACACACACACACCACACAAACATGCATACACTCTCACATAGACATGCACACATTAAGTTTCAGATAAAAATATGACACATGGAAAAGTTCAAATGAAGGCAACCTAGGTATGCAAGGTATACTCACTTTATGTTTTGTATTTGGATTATATACATTTGTATACTTAAAAACGTAAAAGTCACCTAAATTCTTGCCATCAGTATGCTCTTGGCTAGATATGACAAATCTATAAAATGGTTGTGTTCTATCTTCATATCCTTTTCAGGGAAACAAAGAAAATGGCATATTATCTGCATGTTTTTTGTATGACAAAGTTTACAGCACAAATATAAAATACATAGTAGGAAATTACTTTCTTTGTGGTTTGGCAGCTGAAATTTCTGCTTGCAGCCTAACTATACAACAGATGATTATATTATATCACCAGACAGATCATAAAGATATTTTTATGAAAGTTTTCAGTCTGGAATACTGATGCAGTGGGACTCCTGATGGCAAAGTTTTCCAATTTAGCCACACAGCACCGTTTAATGTAAGCGCCAAAACATTTAACTGTCAGCACCTTTCTCCTGAAAAACTTAAAAGGAGCACATGTAGGTCTAATATAAGAAAGCATCTCAGAAAAGGTATTTACAAAATACATATAAATCACTGTGTTATGAAGGAGGCCTGACATAGAGCAAAGGAAACACTTCTGATGAAATTATTCTGTAAGCCATAATACCAATGTGCATATATATTTGTATAAACGATGTATGTGCATATATAAATATGGTTGCAGTATGTAAGAGTGAATGCTTGTAAGAGCAAATGCTCTTACAGGCTTGTTTCAGCCTTTCAGCTGCGTTCCATGTGAGATCATAGAACAGTGGGGCCCTGGGAATTTTCCCTTACCCTGTTGTTGTATGTTCTTGGAGTTTGTATATATAATTTGCAGGTCTGTAGAGTGCTGGGGGTTTGCCTCTTTCAAAAAATCTTTTTTTTTCTACTGTCATTCTAACTTTTTAGATTTGATCTAAAAAGATTGCTGTTTTAGTTTTCACTCTTGTGATAGTTTGCTCAGTGATGAGAAAATCATGTCACATTTACTATATTCAGACTAAAATACCTCCATAAACCAGTCTATAGAAAGTTATTGTAATGCATAAGGAACTACATTGTCTCATGCTAACTTACTGTAATGCAGTGAAGCATTCTTTAAATTATAAAATCAGTTTTAAAACACTTTTAAAGCATTTTGCACTACATTCCAGATGATAAAAATTTTGTAATTGCTACTGTTCCTGAAGTGCAAGGTTATGCATGCATGTGCAAAAATTAAAACCCTATTAAAGTTAATGACACCGTTGCATTATCCTGTTTTGCTGCTGCAAGGGGTTTGCTTGTCTAGTTTCATTCCAAGCTCTGGTGCCTTCTGCATTGTACCTGCGTGTCTTCCCTGTGCTTGCATGGGACTGGGTGCTTCCCTTTCTTTATACATGCCAAAGACACACCAGTGCTGAGCTATAACTGCCTACAGCAGAGCATGATTTATAATGTTTGTAATCTGTGAACATGCATTGCGAATAGCAGGGTAGTTACTGAAAGACAAGCAAATGTTTCAGTGTGAAATAATGTAACATTGCACTACTGTGATATATAAAAATCTTATTAGTTTGGTCCACTAAGACATACGTTTTATATCTGAAGTTACAGACTTTGCAACCAGTACAGACAGGGACTGTGATATAATTACAATAGCTTTTCACCTTTTTATGCTTGCGTATTACCGGGACAAACTGGAGCTGTCATGACATTGAAAGACAACAGTATATTACCTTACTGAGCTTTTAAAAAACATACTTCAGTTTGTGGAAAATTTCCATTCAGAAATAGATGCAAAGAAAATGAAAATTGCCAGTGCAGAGCAAGTTACAATTACTAAGAGAAACGTGAAGGGTAGATAGTGTCGCTCATGTAGTCAGGATGAAGTAGATGAACATTGTGGGTTCTGTTCAAGATACTTTATATATACAAACATAAACATATATAGAAATTAGTTGTCTCATACATAGATGTTCACACTCTGGCTGTACTAACAAAATGGCACTGAAGATAGCACGTGCCTGCTATTAGTATATGCACATTCAGGACTTAGAAATGCTTCTTAAAGGTACAACACATCTGTTATTCTACAGCCTCTCTCTTTGAAAAATGACATTGACAATATTGACTGACATGCTATAGGTAGAAATAATTTTCCATCATGCAGTTATACAAAACTAGATGCATATGTACAACTATGTCCAAGTTGTTGTATATCTCACACTGGGCCTGGAGATATGACCAAATCATGTGATGTATAAACTGGAATTGGGATTAGCAATTGGGATTATCTCTGCTGAATGTTCAACCTTAGGGGCGTTATGAACATTATCAGAAATGGTAGTGGGAATCAAGACACATTCTGGGATGGGAACACTGTCTGAATCACTCTGAGATTTAGAGTCTGTATCAGAGGAACAATGCTGCAGTAACAGTTCAGGTACAGGAAGCAGATGTCTGAGATTCCTTCTATACTCCACACTCTCAGATTTCTAAGATAGGATCTCAGTTCTTCACACAATTTGTTACTTGACTAATCTGGTCAAAACCTTTTGCCATTTGTATCCTCACTGTCTCTCCTTCTTTCAACAGATGAAGAAATCTGTTCGATTTGTCGTAGCTGGACAAATTACACCTTGCTGCACCATTTTGTCCAGCTGAGCTTTGACTTTATGCTGCATAGCTATCAGAACTTTTCTTGTTGGTCTGACTACTGGACTGATCTTTGGGTCTAATTTCATAGAATACACAACTGGAAGTTTGCCCAACTTGTCATTAAAAACATCAGCATGCTCTGAAAAAATAGTGTTATTGAAGATGGAATCGGGACATGTGCTTATTTGATGAACTACTTTGGTAAAAGAAAGCAGATTAATTCTCAAACTGTCTCTGCAATCAATAATGACTGCACAGGTCTTCAGACTACATAGAATAATAAGCTATAATAGTTCTTGGCCACATAACATGAAAGCACTACTGAGCCTTTGGTTTGAATTTCTTCACATCCATAAACAACAGGTTTCGCACAACTGGTCACATTTAGTTGTTCACCAGCTCTCACATTAGCACAATATTTCATTCTTTGCCAATAAATCTACTGCATCAATCTTTTCAGCAGTTACTGATAAACCATCTACATAGAAAGCAGACTGTTGCAATTCAACTTGATCAATTTGCTTTTTCAAATGACCCTTCTTTATAACAGTGTGAGGCTTACTTGATTTGCAAAGTTTTTGAAATGGTTCTATTTCTTACATTTATGGCATGGCTGACCAATGACCAAATGCTAAGCACTTTTCTCTTTTCAGCTCATGGTTGGCACCACAATTGCAACAGTTAACTGTGATGCCCTTGCACTGGCCCAGCAATCAATGAGCCTCAATCCTCACCACTAACACCAGTGAGGGGCGTCCATATAGGGAAAGGATAATAAATATACACACAGTAGAGTACAATTTCCCTTAAGAGCACACAGAGATCACAGTCAGTCTGGGAGTGGTTTCTCCCTGTCTCTCCAGCTCCCCAATAAGCCTCCCCACTGGCACAGATATATTGTCCAGATCTCAGCCTAGTGGCAAGCTAAAACCTCCAGCACCCTCTTTGTCCAACCAGTGCTTCGTTTCCCTGCCCAAGTAGCTGACACACACACACTTTGATATAAGAGTTATATACAACGCACAGACACTCCTGGGGAAAGCTGGCACAGGTTCTCCATCTGCTCCTCTATTACCCAGACTATATGGTAGTTCCACTTGTCACCACTCGCTAATATTTATCAGCTACTAAAAAGGCCCTTAACAAAGGGTGTCCAATTATTACTGTGCAATATTATTATCCAAGTGAACAGTTAAGGCTTATTGGAGTGGCTTGGCCAGTATCACTAAATACATGCAATGTACTTTTAGAGCTTAAATTATCTCTACATAAAACAGACACAGTTGAAAGGTTTAAAAAATATTTAATAATAAATAATAAAAACACAAGACAATACTTCTTACTACACAGTGCTAGTCAAGAGTTCTGAGATCACAGAGAAATACTTAAAATAATACAGCAGAAAAGTTCTGACATCAATACAGAAAAAAAACAAATCTAATCTTCCTAGTTCCTAGCTATATCTAAGTGAGAGAACATTTCTAAAATAAACTTACATATACACACAGGCAGAGTGCTGGTGAGTTGGATGTTCTTAAGACAAATGCTAAAATGTTCTCATTCGTTCTGTGCTTAAATTGATAACACAGTACCATTGATTAATTTCAGATGACTAAATTTATTTCTGGTCCCCAGGCTAACAGAAATTCAGAAGTTAATATCCCTTTTGATCTTGCAGCTGGTCAGGAAGCCACAGCAATAAAATAAATTATACATGTAAATTCTAGCCATTAACTCTGGCCTTAAAACAATTGACAGAATGCCTCCCTCTAGACATCTCAGCTCCAAGGTTTAGATCAAAGAATTTTACAATGCTTGACTTATCAGCTTTCTTACAGCAGAGTGCACTGTTGTTACATTTTTTGCAGTTCAACATCCAATACAGTCTTTTCACATTTAACAGAACAAGCCTGTGGCTTATATTAATATTTACAAATGACAGAATTATCTACAAATTCTATCTAGCTAGGCTTGCAGCCTTCATCTATCTTAACACCCCCCCCCCCCGGAGAACTCAAGCTAGTTTTTCAAGTGACCCTTGAGAAATGTTGCTTGAGAGGGTTAGGTCTATATGAGTATACCTTACCCCACTCCCTGTCTTGAGATCCCATCTGCATTGGCATTGCTAATCCCACTGCGGTGCTGCACTGACATATCATATGCTTTCAGCCCTATGTTCCATCTTAGCAACTTGGCATTTTGCTTGCTGGCTCTGTTTAACCATGTTAGGAGATTGTGATTTGTAACTACAGTGAATTTTCTTCCATACAGATAAGGCTGAAGTTTGTGCAGTGCCCACACTATGGCTAGACATTTCTTTTCTACAGCTACATAGCATTCCTCCCTAGGTTGGAGTCTACGACTGAGATAAACCAAAGGGTGCTCTTCTCCCTCTGAATAAATCTGGCTAAGTACTGCCACCACCCCATGGTCTGAAGCATCCACCTGCACTACAAATTCTTTGCTGTAATCTGGACTGGCTAAAACAGGGGGTCCTCCCAAAGCTTCTTTAAGCTTCTGGAATGTCTGCTCACGTGCTGGGGTCCACACTACCTTATCTGGCCTGTTCTTCCTTTTCAGGTCTGTGAGGGGAGCAGCTATGGTACTGTAAATGGAGGCGAACTTTCTGTAGTACCCTGCTGTCCCTAAGAATAACCTCACCTGCTTTTTGGTAATAGGTGCAGGTCATGCCTGAATGGCTTCTACTTTGACAGGTTCTGGCCTGATCTTACCACTCCCCACTCTATGTCCCAGGTAGGAGATCTCTGTCATACCCACCTGACATTTGCTGGGCTTAATGGTCAACTTTGCCTTCTATAGTCTGCCCAGCACCTCCCTGACATGTTGAAGGTGCTCTTGCTAGGGATGGCTGTAGATGGCAATATCATCTAAATAAGCAAGGGCAAACCCTCCTGCTCCTGCTAGGATGTGATCTACCAGCCTCTGGAAAGTTGCTGGGGCATTTTTCATCCCAAAGGGCATCTTTGTGAACTCATACAAGCCAAAATGAGTCACAAAGGCTGACCTCTCACTAGCACTGGGAGTCAAGGGCACCTGCCAGTAACCCATGGTAAGATCAATAGTTGTAAGATACTTAGTCCCACCCAGCTGCTCTAGGGCCTCATTTGTCCTAGGCATAAGGTAAGCATCTGACTCTGTGTGACTAATTTCCTGTAGTCCACACAGAATCTGGTGCTGCCATCCTTCTTTGGCACCAGCACCACTGGGGGAGGCCCAGGGACTGCTGGACTCTTGAATTACCCCTAGTTCCAACATTTCCTGTATTTCCTCCCTCAGCATCAATTTGACTCTCTCAGACACCCTCTAAGGAGCCTGCCTAATAGGCATTTGGGGTCTTGTACCCACCTGGTGCTGCACCAGGTGGGTCCACTCTGGTTTCCCAGTGAACATGTCCCCAATCTCCTGTAACACTGCTCAGATTTCTCAAACCTGGGTAGGAGATAGCTGATGGGACATTGCTATCCCTTCCACTGAGGTGTCAGTCCAAGCCTCACTGAGGAGATCAGTCACCAGATCTCCCTCAGACTCCTCCTGCAATCCACTGCAAATGCTCAGCACAAGGGCCTGCCAATCATGGTAAGGTTTCATCATGTTAACATGGTATAATTTGTGCTCCTGCCTCCTGCCTAGCAGTTCTACCATGCAGTTAACATCACCTACCTTTCTTACCACCTTGTAGGGTCCCTCCCAAGCTGCTTGCAGCTTGCTGTGTCTGACAGGAATGAGAACCATTACCTGTTGTCCTACAGCATACACTCTAGCTCGAGCATTCCTGTCATACCATACCTTTTTCTGTTGTTTGGCTTTTGCCATGTTCTCCTAGACCAAGCCCATGAGTTCCCTGAGCCTTGTCCTGAGGTTTAGGACACATGCCACAACAGACACCTTGTGAGATTCACATTCACCTTCCCACTCATCTCAAATTAAATCTAGAGGTCCACTCACTCTATGTCAATACAGCAACTCAAAGGGTGAAAAACCTGTGTATTCCTGGGGAACCTCTCTGTAAGCAAACAACAGATGGGGCAAATATTTGTCCCACTCACTCTTACACTGGTCTGCAAATACCCATAGCATGGACTTGATTGTAGAGTTTAACCTCTCAACAATACCATTAGTCTGGGGATGGTAGGGGAAGTCTTCAGGTGCTTCACACCACAATACTTCCACAGACAAGCCAGCAGGTCTGGCATGAAATTGGCACCTCTGTCAGTCAGTATTTCTTTTGGGAAATCTACCCCGCTGAAAATCTCTAACAAAGCATTTGCCACCTTTTCTGCCTCAGTGAAGGACAGAGCCACTGCCTCAGGGCATATTGTAGCATACTCTAATACCACTAGGATATACTTTTTCTCTGTGGAACTTGGGGTTCTCAGAGGCCCTACAATAGCCATAGCTAACCTTTGAAATGGCTCCTCAATCACAGGAAAGGCATAAAAGGAGCTCTCACCTTGTCTCCTGCCTTGCCTACCTTTTGGCACTGCTCACAGGTCCTGCAGTATCCTGTTACATCTCTGGAAATTCCAGGCCAGTAGAAGTTCTGCATTATACGTCTCTTTGTATGTTTTTCCTCAGTATGGAGAAAATCGATATATGTACAGTAACAGAAACCTGGTTTAAGGCTCCAGAGAGCACCCCAGCACTACTAGGCTACAACTCATGCCATACATTTTGGCCACAGAACCCAGACCGAAATACAAAAGGTGGGGGCGTATCCATATTCATCAAGGATAGCCACACCTCCAGGTTAGTGGCACAACACAATGCTTCAGAGATCATCCACGTGCAACCAACAATGGGCAAAACTGCAATTCAAATTGTAGCTTGCTACAGATCACCCATCATGTCCCAGGACCCCCATTCTGCATTTCTGGAAACACTGGGAAACATAAAGGTCCTACCAAACACCCTAATATTGGGTAATTTCAATTACCCAAACATTAGCTGGGAGAACCACTCAAGTACTAACTCCCTTGCCCAACATTTCCTAAAATTTATAAACTCAAATGCCCTGTATCAACTGTTCAACATTCCCACCAGAGGTGACAACATATTGGACCAGGTCATCACCAGCATGGGCGACCGGTATTCCACACTAGAGGTCAACCCCTCACTGGTTAGATATAACCATAAACAAATCACTCTGGATATCCACATTCCATCCCCACCCCTGGTCAAGGAAACCACCATGAAAAACTTTTCAAAAGCAAACTTCACATTACTTAAGTCCGAGGTGGAAAGTGTCAAAGCCCCCATGCTAAAGGATAATGCTGTCCAAGCTGCAAAATCCTTTACCAATGCATTCTAGGCACCTACAAGAATGCATGGATCATGCTATCCCAAGCAATACCAAGACTCACTCCTTCAAGAAAAGGAAACCAGTCTGGTGGACCCCTGCCATAAATAAGCTATACAACAGATAGTACAGAAAAGAGCAAAATCCCAAGAAGGGACGACATCCCTGATCAGTATCAACAAGAAACTATGTGTGATGCCTGTGCCCTGGCCCAGCAATCAAGGAGCCTCAATCATCACCACTAACACCAGAGAGGGCATCTCATATGAGAGGAAAGGATAACAAATACACACAGTAAAGTGCAATTTCTCTTAAGAGCACACAGAGATCACGGTCAGTCTGGGGCTGGTTGCTCCCTTGCTCTCCAGATCCCCAATAAGACTCCCCACTGGCACAGCTATAGAGTCCAGATCTCAGCCTAGCTGGCAAGCTAACTTCCAGTACCCTCTCTGTCCAACCAGTGCTTAATGTCCCTGCCCAAGTAGCTAACACACACATACACTTTGAGATAAGTATTTATACAACTTCACAGACACTCCTGGGAAAGGCTGACACAGATTCTCCAGCTGTGCCCCTATACCCAGACTATATGGTAGTAATTCCTGCCACCACCACCTAATAATTATCAGTCACCCAAAGGCCCTTAAAAGGGTGTCCAATTATTACTGTGCAATATTATTATCCAGTAGTAGTGTAACTAAGCAATCAAGGTTTATTGGAAGGGCTTACTACATGATCTCTTATAAGCATGCAATGTACTCTACAGCTTAATTTATCTCTACATAAACCAGCAAAAGTTGAAAAGGGTTTAAAATATTTAATAACAAATACTAAAAACACACGACAATACTACTACACCACAGTGCTATTCAAGAGTTCAGAGATCAAACAGAAACTTAAAATAAGTCAATAGTACAGTTCTGACATAACAGAAAAACACTTTGTCTAATCTTTATAATTCCTAACTACTTCTAGGAGAAAACACAGTTCTAACATACTACTTACATAAAAAAAGAATAAGACAGTGCTGAGTTAGATGTCCAAAATCAAAATGCTTACAGTCTCTCTCTGAGCAATAGTTTTTAAAATCACTAGCAAACATCTCTGCTGGGCCCTCCCAGATTATATCATTCTCATTTAGTTCCCATTACATCATTTCTTTGACACTTAGCCTGGAGTTCCTAGGCCAACAGGCTACATTATTTAGCAAACTAACACCTGCTCAGGAAGCTACAACAATAAAAGACATTTTACATGTACACTCTAGTAATTATTCCTTGAGTTAAAACAATAAAAGAATGTGCTAGCTCAGACAGGCTGACTCCGAGGTCTACAGATCAAAGGACAGATTTGAAATAATTTTAACTTCTAAAGAAAGATTTGAAATGCTTGACTTAGTTTTCCTTACAGCAGATGGCAATGTTGTCACGTTGTTGAAACAGCATTTCTTTACATTTAAGACAAGCTTGTAGTTTAACTTTATATTTACAAATGATAGAATTATGTATCAAATTCTATTTGGCTAGGCTGGAAGCCATCACCCTTCTCTACCAGTCTTCACACGATCTCTCATAAAATCATCCAAGGCTAGCTTTAAAAGAAAAATTGCTAAGGACTCCAAAGATAATCACAAGGCATTTTTTAGCTATGTCAAGAATCTAAGTGGCAATGCTCAGATCTGCTTGGAGTTAGTACAGAATGGCACAAAATACACTGAACTGACTGATATCACCAACATCCTGGCAGACAGGTTCAGTGGAAACTTCACCCTCCTCTCACCCCCAAAAGGGCACATAACCATACCAGAAGAATGTAGAGACCTTGAAATCACAGACACTCAGGTTAAAACAGCCCTCTCCAAAGCCAAAAACACAGCATCAATGGGACCGGATGGTGTCCCAGGCTGCGTCCTACATGAGCTCAAAAATGAACTAACCCCTCTCCTAAACACACTGTTCAAACTCAACCTCTCCACAAGCTATATACCCATAGAGTGGCACATAACCACGGTTCTTCCACTTCACAAAGGTGGAGCCACAACAGATCCCGGGAACTATCACCCTATAAGCCTGACTAGCTTGGTCTGCAAGGCTATGGAGCACATCATCATGGAACTCATTAACAGAGACATTGGGAATCTCCAAACACTGGACCCTACCCAGTTTGGCTTTGTTAAGGGCAGATCATGCCTCCTAAACCTGGTGGACTTCTTTGAGACAGTTACTAAGGCTATAGACGAGGGAAAGGTGGTACACGCAGCCTACCTAGACCTCGCAAAGGCCTCTAACACCATCCCCCATTCTGGTATTATAGACAAGCTCACCAGCCTGAACATAAACCCCTGTGTCACAAGATGGGTTTCCAACTGGCTCATGGACAGAACCCACATGGTGAGAGTTGTGGGAGCTAGGTCCGACTCTAAAGCGGTTACAAGTGGCATTCCCCAGGGCTCAGTCCTAGGACCCCTCCTGTTCAGCATATACTTCTCAGAGGTACAGGCAAGTACAGGTGGACACTATGGCTGACCAAGTTCACAGATGACTGCATACTAGGGGCTATAATTGACTCTCCAGCTGACACAGACATCCTCCAAAAGGGTCTCACTGAGACGGATACCTGGTGTCAAAATCATGGCCTCAAGCTAAATGCCAAAAAGTGCATAGTCATCCCCTTTGAAAAAATCAAAATACCCACAAACTACCACATAGGTGGTAGTCCCCTAAATATGGAAGACATAATAAGGGATCTTGGGAACCAAGTAGATAGTAATCTCTCCTTTAATAATCTCATTGTCAAAGTGGTTAGAAAATCCTTCTATGTGGCCCACCTAATCACAAAAGGTTTCGCATCCAGATCAAAAGATGTCATTGTGCCCCTCTACTCATCACTCATCAGACCCATCATAGAGTACAACGCCCCATTTGGGATGTACCTTACAAGACACCTGCAACAGCTGGAAAGACCACAGAAGCACCTCACCAAGAGGATCATTGGCCTCAAACAGATGCCCTATGCAGCTCGACTGAAGAAACTCCAGCTGTACTCAGTTCCATACTGCCTACTCAGAGGTGACCTCTGCCTGACATACATGGCCATGTCCAACCCAGAATTGATGGACATGCTCCACCTTAAGAAAACCATATCCCCTCCAGCTACACGCTCTAGGGATCTAAACCTCACCACAACAATAAATAGGACATGCTGGAGGGATAGATTCCTGTCCCAGAGACTTCCCATGCTTTGGAACAAGATTCCAATCTACATTAGGCAGAGCTCCTCACTAACACTCTTCAAGAGAAACCTTGATGAGTGGATGGGAAACAGAAAGTTTACCCCAGGGATCATTGCAGTAGCTCTGCTGGACAGAGGTACAGGGAACTAAGGGTACAGCGAAAGCCAACACATTCTGGCTAGCCTTATAAATGCCTTCTGGCAGATAGCCTAGTACCTACCTATGAACCTATGCCCATATGGCCTGCAAAGTGAATATCATGGGCTATGGCTAGAAGTGACAGACAGTAGGCTCTGGGCACTACCAACTGCTGTACCATCTCACCTTCTAGCCCTCCGTCAGGGGTCCACTCTCTATACAGTAACTCTTTGTCCCAGTATACAGATTCCCCCTTCCCTTGAAAATCAGGTGCCTCACTAGTTACCTGCCTCAGGCCTTTGCAATGTAGGGTCTGAGAGCTGAGCCTGTCTCAACTATCTCTTTGTAACCCTTCCCAGCTCCCCTTCCACAGGACGTCTGGTATCCTCTGACAGCAGTGCCTCACTGTCAGCCTGGGTACTACTACACATCTCTACTTTTGCAGTCACTCTGTCAAAGGGAACATCAGTACCCACAAGCAGCTATGGCTCACCTTCAGTCTCACTGCTACAGTGTAGCTTCCTCCTTGAAGGAACCACCTCACCAGTCCTGGCTGCAAGTATGCAGTCTGTCTGGGTCTCCCCCAGGCTACCAGGCCCACATGCTTGTCTCCTAGCCTGACTGCATGTAACTGCATAAGCACATGGTACTGCCTCATCCATATCCTTCCCTATCAGGACATTTGCAGGATGGTAGTTTGGTACCCTTGTTGTCTCAAGACAACCTACTATTGGCATTTTGTCTTTTCCACTTTCTGGCTCTCTCACCTTTTGTTCCCCACCTTGCCTCTGTGGACATCTGTATACCACGTGGACCCACTGGCTGCATTCAAAACATTTAACCCTAGGTCCTTAATGTGTACCTGGACTAGTGGCTTCCCCTGCTACTAGCAGATTATGTTGGGGTAGTCTGAGCTGCCCACCATGGGTTTCGTTAGACCCATGAGCAGTACTGGGGGCCCCTTTACTGTGCAGGCATAGTTCTCCCTTCTTCCCCAACTCATCTGAAGTAGCACATTGACTATCAGCTAACCAGATCCTCATGTCCTCAGGCAAAGAGCGAAGAGCTTGTTCCCTCACCAAAAGATCTGCCAGTGCTTCAAAAGTGGTGACCTGACATCCACTCACCAACTTATGAAAATAAGTGCTCATTTCAGTAACATATTCACACACACTTTCATCTGCCTTGCATCTATGCTCACAAAACTTTTTCCAATACGTTTCAGGTTTTAGCTTAAAAAAATTCTAACAAACAGTTCTTAGCAGTAGTATAATCAAAGTATTCCCAATGAGAAATTTTAGACAACAGAGTTATGGCTTTACCATGGAGTAAGGGGGTCAGGAACTGTACCCAGAGCCTTTAGTCAACATCATACTGTTTACATACCCTCTCAAACATGTAAATGAAACTATCAAAATTATCCCCCTCTTTAAACTGCAGATGAAATTTACTGAATTTTTGTGCTTCTGGGGTGTGGTTACTCCCTTCCCCATTACCTCCATTACTCTGAGAAAGGGTCAGCATCTCCTCTTCATGCTGCCAATGCTGCTCCTTTTTCTCAGCTTCCAGGCATAGCAGTTTCTCATTCTCCACAGCCTGCAACCATCACATTTTCTCATTGTCCTCACTCTCTAGATGCCTCAGTCTCTTTGCTGCTTCTATTTCTACATACTTGGCCTCCAACTCAAGTCTTTTTAGCTCCAGATGGATTTTTATGTTGTGCAGAAAGGTTGAGCTGTCCATTCTCTGAGTGTGGTACATCTCCACTGCCAGTCTGATCATACTCCTGGCTGCTGTTTTCTGATGCAGCTATGAGAATAGCTGCAATCATGTCTGCCATAGTCAGGTTTCCATGCAAGAGCCTCTAGCCTGGTACATCTCAGCCAGTTGGCTCCTTGTCAGCTTTTCGTACTCCTCTGCTGATATGCTGCCTGCTCTCCTTGACTAACTAAGCTAACAAAAGAAATAAAACAATTGTGATATGAACTCTGAGTATTCACTGTGTGGCTGATTTAGAGTACAAAAACACCTTCAGAGATCACTGTATACAAGCTACAGGGATTCACACTACCCACACCACTACAAGCCAATTAGTATTTGCCAACCAATTAATATGTGGTGTGGATAACCCACCACTGCCAAACAATTAATATGTGGCACCC
This sequence comes from Protopterus annectens, assembly GCF_019279795.1. Classification (NCBI taxonomy): domain Eukaryota; kingdom Metazoa; phylum Chordata; order Ceratodontiformes; family Protopteridae; genus Protopterus; species Protopterus annectens. Next base: position 1,770,766,044 of record NC_056728.1, read on the forward strand.
GTGCACTGGCCCAGCAATCAAGGAGCCTCAGTCTTCACCACTAACACCAGTGAGGGGCGTCCATATAGGGAAAGGATAATAAATACACACACAGTAGAGTACAGTTTCTCTTAAGAGCACACAGAGATCACACACTCAGTTTGGGGCTGGTTTCTCCCTTTCGCTCAAGGTCCCCAATAAGACTCCCCACTGGCACAGCTATAGGATCCAGATCTCAGCCTAGTGAGCAAGCTAAAACCTCCAGCACCCTCTCTGTCCAAGCAGTGCTTCATGTTCCCGCCCAAGTAACTGACACATACACACTTTGAGATGAGTTATATACAACCACACAGACACTCCTGGGGAAGGCTGGCACAGGTTCTCCAGCTGTGCCCCTTTTACCCAGACTATACAGTAGCACCACTTGCCACCATCCACTAATATTTATCAGCTACTAAAAAGGCCCTTAACAAAGGGTGTCCAATTATTACTGTCCAATATTATTATCCAAATGATAAGTGCAACTGAACAGGCAAGGCTTATTGGAGTGGCTTGGCCAGTATCACTGAGTACATGCAATGTACTCTTAGAGCTTAAATTATCTCTACACAAAACAGCCACAGTTGAAAGGTTTAAAAATATTTAATAATAAATAATAAAAACACAAGTCAATTCTTCTTAATACACAGTGCTAGTCAAGAGTTCAGAGATCACAGAGAGATACTTAAAATAATACAGTAGAAAAGTTCTGACATCAATACAGAAAAAATGTATCTAATCTTCCTAATTTCTACCTATAGCTAAGAGAAAACACATTTCTAAAATAAACTTACATATAGACACGGGCAGAGTGCTGTTGAGTTGGATGTTCTCAAGACAAATTCTAAAATGCTCTCATTCTTTCTGTCCTTAAATTGATAACACAATACCACTGATTCATTTCAGATTACATCATTTCTTTCTGGGTCCCAGGCTAACAGGATCTCAGAGGTTAATAGCCCTTTTGATCTTGCAGCTGGTCAGGAAGCCAGAGCAATAAAATAAATTATACATGTAAATTCTAGCCATTAACTCTGGCCTCAAAACTATAGGCAGAATGCCTCCCTCTAGACATCTCGACTCCGAGTTTTAGATCAAATAATTTCACAGTGCCTGACTTATCAGCTTTCCTACAGCAAAGTGCACTGTTGTTATTACATTTTTTTCAGTTCAACATCCAATACAGTCTTTTCACATTTAAGAGAACAAGCCTGTGGCTTATATTAATATTTACAAATGACAGAATTATCTACAAATTCAATCTAGCTTGGCTGGCAGCCTTCACCTATCTTCACATTAACAATAAAGCTTGACTCGGGTTTTGCTGATTCACCCTTGTACAGCACTGAGCATGCTTCTTTAACTGAACTGGTCTTAGAACTTGCTGGAAGGTTGCAGGGCCTGCTAGGAAAACTCGCAGGGGTAGCAGCTGCCATGTGCTTAGGTCTGTTTCTACCTGCCACATGTTGCATACTGTCTACATTTGCTCTGGAGCCTGCTGAAACCGTGCCCTTATCACTTGTAAGCATATTTGTTGTTTGCCTTTCTGTAGCTTTATGAATTTGACAAATCTCAATAGCTTTGCTCAGTGTCAAATCACTGTCACAAAGCAACATCTTTCTCACAGCAGCATTATTAATACCACACATGAGCTTGTCCATTATTAACTCATCTTTCAAGTCACCAAACGTACACATTTTAGCTTTATTTCTCAGGTCAGTAATATAAACCGCAAAAGTTTCTCCTTGCTTTTGATCTCTGTTGTAAAACAAATGCCTCTCTAATTTGTCTGGGGGTTGCACATTTCTCTAAATTTGCACTTCAGACATTTGGGGTCTTCCCTTGATTCAGCCTACACAGCAATATGACAATTTGCCAATTTACCTTCACATACTGCTGGTGCATATACAAATGAATGCTCTCTTTCTATGGCCTCTGACCCTGCTAGATTTAGCAAAATGAATGCCCTGGTGCATGCATCTTTATTGGAATAAGCTGCTTGTATGGATATATCATACTCTTGCTCAAATATTCTCTGATTCTCTGCAATATTCTGATCAAATACAAGTGGCAGTGGTTTGTGAAAGCCATCTGCCATATTAAAACGTCTCAGTGAAGACTTTTGCCAATGTGCACTAACACACACATGTGCATATGCCTGAAATTTATGCCAGTGCTTGTAACTATGCCCAATAGCACAACAAGCCTCTGTATAACTGAACTTTGCAAAATATGTTTCCCGGCCACTGTAATACTCTTGAAATCGCCATACTGTAAAAGTCACTTATAATCATTGTAAGAAGCATTAAATAGCTGCACTATGTGAATAAACTGAGCAGAAGAAGCTCAGAGTAAGAAACATTTAAAAGCAATTGCACTCTGTGAATAAACATTACACAGCACTCTGAAATTTTCCCAAAATGGCTGTACTTTGCTAAACAACTCTGTATAGTGCAAGAAACACTCTGTAATGGCAGCACTAAATAGACACAACCAGCACAAGAAACTTTTTGAAATGGCTGCATTTGACTGCACTTTACGAAACAGTGACATCTTGCACACAACAAACTCTTTGGAATAAATGCACAGTAATAAACACACATTATAAGCACTTTTACACACTTTGAGGTACTTCAGATAACTGTAGTTATACTACTCAGAGCTCCAATCAATGCGAAGTAGTAGTTTATGCCAAAATATAGTAATTCACCAAAAAACATGTAGTTGCCTTGCTTTATTTACACTCAATGTGGCCTGCCCTTTTTTACCCTTTGTTATATTCGTTTTGCTGATTTAATCTCTTTTCATGCCCATTATATTTTTTTGTGCTCGTTTTAACTCTAAACATGCTTGTTTTGCAATTCTGAGGCAATTTTGAACCCTTTATTTGCTTTTCTGATGCTTGTTTTATCAAATGTCTTAATTTCAAACATTTCACTTAATTAATAGACTTTTTATGCCTTTTGTTTGCTTAATAAACGTTTTTTGTACTATACATTTGCTTAGTAATGCATTTTGTACCCTTGTAATGCTCCATTTTGTCTTTTTTGTAAAAAAAAAATCATTTGTGTAAGTTTTTATTAGCTTGAGTTCATTTCTGGCCCTTTTTTTGTATTTGGTTCACTTAGTTTGCCTTCACTGTTAACTCTGCACCTCATGGCTCTGAAAAGCAGTCTCTGGAATCTTGGTTTTGACACCATGTCGCTCGTCTAGTCAGAATAAAGTCGACGAACATTGTGGGTTCTGTTCAAGCAGTTTTCTTATATACAAACATAAACATATATTCAAACTAGTTGTCTCATGCATAGATGTTCACACTCTGGCTATACTCGCAAAATGGCACTGAAGCTAGCACATGCCTACTATTTATACTGCATGTTCAGGTCTTAGAAATGCAAGTCTTAGAAACATCTGTCATTCTATAGATAGCAAGCCAGGAGAGAAATGGATGAAACTATAAACAGAGAATGTGCATTAAAATAAGTAAGGTGAGGGAAACTGAAAACTACCTGATCAGGTGTTATTGTTGTTAATACTTTTGTTGACCAAGTTAGTTCCACTAGACATGGCCTATTTTAAAGGGAGAGCTAAAGTGGTGTTCATACTAACTGAAGTAATTTGTCCAAGACACTGTGGAAATTCTTCTTTTTTTGTGGTGCTAGGACAGGTTGCACAGATATCTATAATGGATACACATGAGTGCAGCAAGAAAATGTCATGGAACATATATGCTTGATGTGACAGCTTGGCAAAGTTTTGCAAAATGTCTTAGAAAATTGGGATGATCTGAGTTACAGTGTGAGACTGTTTCTGTATGTCTGGCAGGACTGGTAGCTTTGAAGGTCGTTCACAACATGCAGCTGGATGGACACTGATCCTTACATTAAGGAACAGTGGGATTGGCCAAAAAAAAGTCAGTTTCTTTTTTGTACACCATGAAAGCAAACAAAGGCCTCCAGAATTGCTTCCTAGGCATAATGCTGTGCAATTATATTTCAGGTGGATGCAGTCTAATCCAAACAGAGTCCATGTATGAAAAAAATACTGCAGAAAGATACAAGTCTTTTCATGAAGAACTTTCAGGTTTTAGTCTACATTACTGGTGATTCTGTAATTTAGAAGATTGGAGACATTTTAAATTTCTTTCTGAATTTCTTTCAGATGGAATACTGTGGAATACACAATTCTTCCCAGTGGAGAAGCACAACTGGCTGCTTGTGTGCTCCGTAGCAGTACAATTTTGTAATGAGTCCATTACTCAAGAGGAACTGTTACGCTGGTTTTCATCTCAATGTATTATTTAATTCAGTGATGAGGTAGGGTTTTGGACAGCTGTATGGAGGGCACAGGTTCAACTGGTTATAAATGGGCAAAGTTTGAAGCACCTGACAAATTTTCTTTTGTTTTTGTCCTTTAAAAGGTATTACTTTCTATCACGGACAGCTGAGATACTGCTGTTATTGCCAAGAAAAAAAAAAAACTGGGTTCATAAAGTGTCATACTATGCTGTGGAATTTGTAGTCAGGGATACTATGGTGATCTTTGTTCTAACCACTGGCTATAGGGGTAACTTTTAACAGGTGGCCTCCCCCAGGCCCTTTTGGGATGATTATGAAGACTCAACATTATTCAGATATTTCAGACCTGTCTTCTGAACTGGTAATGGGTCTAAACTGAAGAAATCTGCAGAGCACCTGAAGAGGGAGAATGTGGAGGTGATTAACCACTTTATTTTCTTTTATCTTACACAAGTATTTCTAGAAATAATAAAATAGTGAGAAATGTTTCTGTTTTTCCTATCCAACCAGATATTACTCTCAAGAGAATGTAGATAAAAAGAGGTGGAAGCTTGTAAACAAACTGTCATGAATACCTGCACCTTCAGTGTAATAGTGATAAATTCTGGAAGAGGTATATAGCCTTCTTATCATCTCTAAAAGCTTTTCCATTGGACATTCTTTGTATACAAGGCCATTACTTTAACAGTACGCAAGGCACTGAGTGTAGGCCATTACTTTAACAGTATGCAAGGCACTGAGTGTAGGCCATTACTTTAACAGTATGCAAGGCACTGAGTGTAGGCCATTACTTTAACAGTATGCAAGGCACTGAGTGTAGGCCATTACTTTAACAGTATGCAAGGCACTGAGTGTAGGCCATTACTTTAACAGTATGCAAGGCACTGAGTGAGCTTCCAGTTTTTGAGCAGAGCAGCTCCTTCTTGTGGTTGCTGAGGGAGGACACCAGCCTTGATGTGGGTGTTTCACACTTTCATTTGTGAAGCACCTTAGCCTTAGCTACATTGGGCTTTATGGATTGGGAAGGTGTCATGTATAAGATGCAGACGACATGACCCCAGTCCCAAAAGGATAAGGTTATACCTGTGGAACAGTTTCTTCCCTATTTACATTGTTCATTATTAGTCCTCGTTTAGGAGAAAGTAATTGTGACTGCAGGAGATTTAAGTTTGTAGTCCTCAAAATGTTAATTTAATTTCTCAAGTGAGCGATGCAGCCATGAGGAAGACTGTCTTCACTGATAGTTGTTCCCAGGCTAATCTGTCTTTCAGAAATAATATACATAGTTGATTGGACTTTATTTTTCTGTTTATATGCTTGCAGTTGCATTTGCAAAGATGTTTTTTTTTCTACTAACAAGTCATTTACTAGTTATCAGGGTGACAGCAAAGGATCCTTTGACAGAGGCCCAAATTAATGCAGTTGGAAAGGTGATGCTCTGGATGTGGTCCTCTGGCAGGGTAGTATACAGAGGCTGCATCTTAAATAGAACTTAGTTTATCCTTGAGTCATTTTTGGTATGCCTTCAAGGACCAACTTTGTAGATGTAAAAAGTTTTTCAATAAAAATTAGGCTACGAATGGGTCATGGATTTATTATGAATTATTCTATAGTTAGACTAGCTTGAAATGGGTTTCAAAGGGACTTGCTCAGTCTGATCTGTGTGAATTTGAAGGTATACAAATAGTTGAAGATGTATTTTTCTGTGCAGGTATTGCACTGGTGTGAGGGAGTTATGTTATGAAGGATTATGCCCCTCCTCATTATTCACTACTTCCTTAGACATTGTCCTGTTGCCTCAGTATACCTACATTTCATATCAGGTTTTGCATGCCTTTTGCCCTCCTTTACTTTGCAAGAAGTCCAAAGGGTGTTGCAATCTGTCCCTAAAGTTACTGCCTGTGGAGTGATTGGTTTGTCATATGATATGTACAGATGTCTTTTCCTGTTATTGGGGGGGGGGGGGGGCTTCTTGGAAAGTGTGTTGAATTTGGTAATGCTATCAAGGGGGTATGCCATAGGTGTGGTATGCATGTTTGTAAAATTTGGTTTATGAAAATGAGCAGTATTTGGATCATTTGTGGAATCTTTTCTTTTTTATATGTAAAGTGCAGGTTGTTTATGAATAATTTGGAGAGGAGGTGATTTATTTTGCTACTTGAGATCTTATACCTTGAGCAATTTTATGAGATTATGGGTAGAAATAGTTATACATTGCTGAAGAATCATAGATTTATAGATTCATATATTATACAAGGCAGAGTCAGTCAATGGACCATAATCACCTTGTCAATATCCTCCTTAATAGGACACCTCCAGCCTGGAGAGCACAACAAGTCAAACCCTGGATGAATATATGGGCACGTATCCAACTGTCAAGGTTTGCCTTAAAGGAGATATAGGGAAGTGATGAGTAATACATTTCTCTAGCAGGTATTATTTATTTTTTGATGGATATTTGAGTGTTTGTGAAGATATTTGTTTTGTAGAGGTGCATGATAATCATAACATTATGTAAACATTAAGAAATGTATTTCGTACTGTTAACCCTGATACTTTTAAAGCTGTCTGTACCTCATTCTTCTCTCTGGGTGGCTTTCTTATATATTAAGCATGCGGCTTACTCTGTCATTCAACAGACTTGTGTCTTTTTTCCCCTGAAAATTCAAGGATTTCCAGGCATAATTATTATTACATTTTCACTGCATTTGTGAGAGATAATTTGAGCAGATAGAGATTAAAAGTTGGCTGTCTGACTCCATTCCTCTAAGACTGGGTTTAAACCAAGGCTGTCTGGCCACTCCCATTAATTTTGTCAAGATATTGTAAAGGACCCATTTTTACAGAACTGGTCTTTAAGATGGCTGATTTAGATATTTTTAGGTGGTATGGTTATATGGATGTTTAATCAGTTCTATTATTTTTGTGAACCATTGGCAAGAGTTCATGTCCTTTTCAATTCATTTCCTAGAAAGATTTTTGAGGTCTACATGTAAAACCTCAAACTCCAGGGTATGCCTCACTTTTTATGGTCTAGTATCTTTTTCTAGTGCAAGTTTCACCAGTACTTATTAAAGTGATGGTTTATTGTTTAGAACCAAAGATGATGTATTGAATTATACAAGTAGGGTTTGGTAATAGAAAAGTGGAGGCCCTTGTCACAACATTATTTAAGTAAGATTTGATAACTGAAGAGGGGAAGTCCTTGTCACAACATTATATCAATAAGGTTTGGTAAGAGAAAAGAGGAAGGCCTTGTTAGAACATTATATAAGTAAGTTCTGGTAATAGAAAAGGGGAGGGCCTTGTGACAACATTGTATAAGTATGGTTTGGTAATAGAAAGAGGGAGGGTCTTTTCACAGTGTTATATAAGTATAAGTTATTAATAGAAAAGAGGAGACTTTGTCACAGGAATATATAAGCAAGATTTGGTAATAGAAAAGAGGGGGTCTCATCACAACATTCTATAAGTAAAAGCTAGTAATAGAAGAGGGGAGGGTCTTGTCACATCATTATCTAAGTAAGACTTGGCAAATGGAGAGGGTGCAGCTTTATCACAGCATTATATAAACAATGGTTAGTAATAAAAGAGAAGAGGGCCTTGTCACAGCATTGGGTACACTTTGTATGTCTTATCAGAAAAGGTGCTCCTGATTCTGAAGCATTTTTACCTATTTTCCTTCATTTAGAAAAAAAATTTTCACCCACAAAATGGGAAACTGTGGTAAAACACTGACATTTCGTATTTTTGGAGTACATGTATTAATCCTACTACCTGAGGTATAATCTGCATTTTGTTAGCATGGGGCGTTAGACAAGTAGAGCACCCAGCTGTTTTCCTCCTTCTTCTGTATTTGGTAATGACCTTTTCCCAATAAGTCTAGGGTCAACCTAGTGTCAATTTTGGATCTTGGGTAACTGTGACCATACACTGGAACAGCATAATGTCTATGGTTAAGGTATGTGATTTGGTAGTGAGAGAATACCAAATTCCCAGTCATGGTATAATGGTAGAGTATTCATGCATTGCTACATGAAGAGACCTTGTAAGGGGCTGGGTGATGCTCTAGCTTTTTTTTTTAATATATCTTGATTGGACTCCCCTATACGTAGATGTCTCTAAGAATTTTATGTGGTTATTATCTTATGGCCGGACCTACATTAACAACAACATAAAATATAATTGTTGTCTAACAAAATGTATGTTTCCCCAGTGTTCCAGCTAGGAATAGACAATGTAATACGTTCTTGTTACATAGAAGTGGTTTTACTAGACATTGGTTTGCTCTTTTCAACTTTATAGGATCCTATAGAAGTGCTGCCATTGAACAGCACATATCGATATAAAGATTATAAGGGAAAATAGAATAACCTCATCATTGATGACATTAATAGTTTAATGTAGATTGCATTATGGCTAAGATGACACTACACTGTGCCTTATATTTTATATAACTGAATTCTTCAGATTTTTATTATCAGTCTCAGAGACCTAGGCAGCAGATGGCAGATCTGTGGGGCCAGCTGATGCAGCCTATATATTGTAGGTTGAAGCAGAGAGTACAGTTTCAGTATCATGAGAATGAGTGACAGGTTTAATATTTAGGAAGGTCAGATACTCTCTTTTGTTATTGGATGCTTTATACCAATTCAGGCAGATGAGACTTTTTTAATTTAGTTTCTCACTATGGCTGGATTTACCATGTTCTGCCCTGAAACCCATTCATCTGTTTCTCTTGTACAGTGACTACAATCACATTTATTCATTAGCTAGTATGAGGGCCTTTTTCTCTCTCTTTCAGTCAAGAGACCTAGAAGCTATCTGTTTACAATCAGTGGCAAGAATTGGGCACCTGACATCAACATGAAAGTCCCTTCCATCCCAGTCTAACTCCCTCTCCACAACAGCTGGGGGGTTCATTAGAAGCCACTGCTTTAAGTACCACCCAGCACATAATGACAGATGCCATTGGTACTGTCTCCTTGGCTTATATGCAAAACTGCCACCAGCCCAATTGTTTTTACCTGCAGTACCCCAAGACTCTTGTTGGTGCAAGTGGTGCAGCAGGTCTCACAGTGCCTCCCTGCTGCTGCTGGGATGTGTGAATGAGTAGCAGCTGTCTACTTCCACCCATGCCTACTTCAGCCCTTCTATTGCCTGAGCCTCTAATCAAACCTGAGCTATCTATGTCTGTGTACCACAGGGCTGAAGTGAGATGACTCCTTGGTTTAACATCTTATACCAATGTTGGAACCTTGAAAGTGCATTTAATTATTTATTTATTTATTTGGTTATTTACTTATACATGCTTGCATGTGTTATTCAGGGTAGAACACTGTCCCACATGGACCTTTTTCAGATTTCCCTGTGGTATGTTGAGAACCAATTGTCCGCAGTACACCCAAGTGTGTGGAACTGCTCGAGTAATCATACTTACAGAGACAAATTAAGCTGCATGTTGCTGAACAGGGGAGTGAAAAAACTGTCCCCTATGTTTCAGTCATTTGGCTCCTGACATATTGAAGTGTGGCACACTTCTTAAACTCTTAGAGTTAGAATCATGAAAAACTCAAAATAATGAGGGACAAAAGTCCAAAATCAGGGACAGATTTTAAATATTGCTCATACAGACTTGTAAAGGAGCTAGGAAAACAGATTTTGGACTACAAAGAATTTATGGAAGGAGATGAAGTCTGAAATGAAAATACACATATTTATGTAGTGACTGAAATTTTCAATGAACTGAGAGCAAAATTCTACAAGGGAGAATAACACTAAAAATAGGAGGCAAAAATCAAGGAAATTTGAGAGCTACATAGAGCAGACCCACAATAGAAACAGCTGCCCCGATGTAATCATTCCCAGTCGTACCTTACAAATGTATAGTAAGCCATAAGTCCTCCAGATTGTGCAACTACACTGGAAAACACTATGCAAAACATAAGATGACAAAGCAAGGACATCTCATGACATAACTGACACCTGAATAGTATGCTGTGTACCGTACAGAGCATTGTCTATCATATGCAGTGTACTGTATAGACCATTGTCTATCATATGCTGTGTACTGTACACATCATTGTCTATCATATGCCATGTATCATACAGAGCATTGTCTATCTTATGCTGTGTACTATACTGATTGTCTATCATATGCTGTGTTCCGTACTGAGCATTGTCTATCACATGCTGTGTGCCATATAGATCATTGCCTATCATATGCTGTGTACTGTACAGACCACTGTCTATCATCCATATAGGTCAATGTACTGTTACCATGTTCCCAGACCCATGGAAACTCATACTTCACAACCTCTTGCTAAAGAAATAGGGACATAAACAACAAGCCTGGGACATAACAGCAAAGAATGCATGCAGAACTTTCATAGGGAGTTGCTATTATAATATCAGCAACATGCATTTACCAACAGAAAGAGCTGTAACTAGACTGGGTTGAAAGGTCAGCTTCTCCAGGCACAAGCAGTTAAGGATGTGATCGGCAGGTCCTGAATGTGGTGGTGTGTAGTACAAGCCTCATATATTAATGGTAATATTGCATTTGTGGTTATGACTGAAGCAGTGGTGTCCTTAGAGTAGAGTTATAAGCATAAGTAGCTAATTGATGCATTTGTTGTGTCTTGAAGTGTGAGAAGATTTTTTTTTTTGCCTCTTAACTTTCAGTTAAAGGGATTTCCCATTCAGGGATCTGGCCAGAGTACAAACTACCCATCTGCTAGTGAGTGTAACATCTGACCATATCCAGTTCACATTTCCTTGATAGCAAAGTCGTAGTTTTACAAAATGCAGAACAAACGTATAGTGCATCTACATGCAACATCAGTACTGGAGATTGACAGGATAGCTGGTCATGTGTTTCATGTTGCAGTGGCATAGCTTGACAGCTTATGCTACTGTCAACTGCTTTCGCTTGTTTCATGACACTGTCCTCCACACAAGCCACTAACTGTTCTTTACAATTTGCTTTTCCTAGCCTCCATATGCCATTAATGTGCAGTTGTGTGTAAGACACAATACTGTATAGCAGAAGAAAGCTGGGTTACCTAGCAACATCAGGCACTGCAGCTGGCTGAGGAGGGTGGTGGATTGCACTTGTAAAGGCTCAGCACTCCGTGTGATGTACCTTGATATCTTGACCTGTTGGTTTCTGGAATCGTGTCATTTGCAATTGGGAATTGGAAGCTATGGTTTTCTGACACTCGAGGAACCATAGTTTAACCCCATTTTCAGGCTCAGCCTGAGTAGGGAAAAACAAACAAATAAACACATATATCAGAGCATACAGGTTTACAAGCAACATCAAGTTGTATGGTTTAACAGTTAAATAAAACAATTTTACAAACTTGCAAGAGCTCTACAACACTGAAATGTTGCGATGTATTGAAAGGCACTTGAAACCCTTAAGCTGTACTACGATTTAGATACAAAAGATGAATCCAAGTTACTTGGTGTGTAAGTACAGTTCACAGCCTTCTGATCTTCCTGGTATCTAACATTAGAGCATTTCCTTCTGATCCACTGAAGCAGCATCTGTCAGCATAATAAGAAGTCTGTTTGTCAAAATGCTGGCAGTAAGCTCACTTGTTAAGACAGCTGTCTCATTCACACTTTAGGAAAACAAGTTTTTACTAATGCAGAAACTGAAGCACAACACACGCACAGGCACACACACTTATATATATATATATATATATATATATATATATATATATATATATATATATATATATAAATATGGGTCCACTATGTAATCTCAAAATACTGAAATCCCGAAATTCAGTATTTTGAAATTACATAGCCGAAAACTCAAGCACAACTCACAATTCCAAAAACACACAACTGCGAAATTCAAAATGCCAAAACTACGCTATACATACAGTACACACATAAACAAACACAAAACTCCCCCACAATCAAATAAATGCATCTACCCTATAGATAAGCAGGGGGCCAAGCCCCCCCTGCAATCCCACACCCCCCTACTTATATATTCTAACTCCAGGATCTCACAAACAGAAACACAAACGAAACTCACACACACATCTTACAGTCTCTCACACACACACATCACAGTCACAACACACACTTAAACACACTAAAGTCCCTAACCAACACATTTACACACACAGACCTACCTAAATTCAACTGATACATCCACACAACGCACCAGCGGAAACAGAAATTCAACATCTCCGTGCTTCGGGATTTTGAATTTCGCACTTTTGCCAGTTTCGGAACTTTGATTTTGGCTATGTAATTTCGAAATACTGAATTTTGGGATTTCAGTATTTCGAAATTACATACTGGACCCATACACACACACACACACACACACACACACACACATATATATATATATATATATATATATATATATATATATATATATATATATATATATATGTATGCACATACATAAACACATATATACATGTACACACAAATATAATGAGAATTACAAAGAATATGTGCAGCAGCTGACTAGACAGAGGATTTATCTTAAATAATACTGGTTCCAGATAGGTATGCATCAAATATGGAAGTAAAAGGTGTCCCCTTTCTCTGCTTCCTCCCTCATGGGAAGGCCAGGGGGACAACAGCAATGACTTTGGACATCTTCTTGTGGATTGCCCCTGCTATGACTGGTTCAAGTCCCAACTGGCATCGTATACTGTTATCTCAATGGAGAGCACCATTGCCTTTGGTGGAGAAGGCAGCAGGTTGTATTCCCACACCAGATAGTTGGATTCATTTTCCAGTACTGACTCTGCAGTGCAGCATAAGGGGTGTGCTGTACTCCTGAGTGAGCATTTCTTTGGGTGACTTGTTAGACTTAGTCCCCATCTGCATGAGTTGGTGGTAGCTCGGGTAGATAGAAAAGATTGCATGGCACTTATTAGAAAAAGTAGGAAGTTCCCTGGTACTTTGGCCAGATTTCCTCTAGTCAGTATGAATACTGCCTTGGATCTCCCCTGTAAAGAGGCCATTGGCCTAGTGGGACTAACCCAGTCAACAAAGTGTAAATAAATAAATTAATAAATAAACACACAGTTACGGATAAACACAGCCATGCAGTAGTCTGCATTCCTGCCTTGCAACAGTTGGTTCTCCAATTTGGTTCCCAACTGGAATGCCTTCTGTATGGAGTTTGAATGCCCTACTTATGTCTGTATCAGTTTTTGCCAAGACTATAAATTTCTCCCACATCCAAAAGACATATAAGCCAGTGAATTAGCTTTCCTCAGGTGTGTGTGTTTGTTTATTTTTGTGTCTGTGTGCATGTGGCTATATGTCATATGTGACTGCACATATATACATACATATCTTGAGATGGGCTGGAGACCTATGCAGGATTATTTCCTTTCTAATGTTCATTATTTTTCCAAATATATGTTGATCTATTGGCAGCACCTTCATCAAGTGTAAAGTGATAAAAAATGAAATAGCTTTCACCAAACTTTGGAGGAAACTTTTTTTTTTTTTTTTATTTATTTATTTATTTATTTATTTTGCAGGGAGCAAGTCTTCACACCATCAAATTTAACTATATCTATGCCAAGGTCACACAAGAGTGGTGAAGACAGAAAACTCTACTGTTGGTGAAAGTTGTTCTATCCATTTTTCTCTGACCTCTAAGCACTCCAATTACATGATTGGCACCTGTTTTCCGAGGTTGGCCCTCATAACAATGAACTGTTTAAAGTGGGTATTGAAAATGGATTAATGAATATAGATGGATAACTGGATGCATGCATGAATATACAGACAGACAGATGGCTAGATTAAATATATTTGTGTTAAGCCACAATTTTCTCAATTAAATTATTTCATAAGCATTTGATAGTTTCTAACAAAAATTCAGCATATTTAATGTAGTGGAGTAGATGCTAATAACATTCCCCGGGATTCATGAAGCTCAGCGCAAGGACGGTTTTAGCCTTGTGCCGACCATCCTCCTTACAGATGGTGCAGCAGCACCATATGAATATTTATGAGGGTGCGCTGCCACACCCTCGACGTGCACAGGAAACATGTGCAAGTGCAGGGGGCATGTTTAAGTGCTCTATGGAGGCTTAAATATGCCCCCACAGTTGCACAACCTACAATGCTTACTATTAGAGCCCGCCTATAATAGTAAGCAATTAATTCAGTGTCCGTGGATACTGAAATGTATGCTAAGCATACAAGAGTGTCCACAAACACTGAAATAAAATCAAAGTAGTAAACACAGAAGCATGTAGTGGAATGTTGAGCCCCATCCTAGAATTATCACAATTAGATTCTCTGTGTCCCTATTTTACATTTGTATTGCTTCATTATTGAAAGTGTAAGCGAAGTGCAGCATGTTTGCGTGTCACTGGCCTCTGCTTAGCGTAGCTTACACATCAAAATCATCCAAATAGAAAATAACATGCAGAATAAATGTTAATGTCAATAGTGTAGTGGTTAGAGCATCCGCCTAACAAACAGGCATGCACGGTTTGAGTCCAGCTATAGCACATATAATTTTCCATGTGGAATGTCTATATGAACATATTTATACATCTTTTTGCTGTATAACCTACATAATAACATGTAAATGTGAACTGGAGTACTGCATGAAATGTTTAACTAATGTAATTCAATCAAAGTGGTAGTGTCATAATGAATAAGGCACTAATAAGCAGGTGTAAGCACAAATAAGCAGTAGTAAACATATATAAGTACCAGTAAGAAAGTCTAAGTGCATTTGCACGGGTGTAAGCAGTGCCCACACACATTAAGCTAACCGAATTTAACAAACTGTAATTGGAAGGTAGCACAGCCTACCATCGCGCAAACATGCACACACTCACTCACAACTGCTTAAAAGTGCTTTAATCACTCTGTATCCAATGGCCCTTGTTCTGGCATCAACAAAATAAATGGCCTCTGCAAAGGTCAAACCCAGGACCCTGCACACCACAGCCAATGTGATTTACCACTAAGCCATGGCAGATATACATAAATCTGATGTTATCACAAACATATCGTCCAGCACAGTCATGCAACAGCATATGAAATGTATGTAATTATGTAGATGTATGTGCATGTGTATGTACAGATATATAACACACATATATATATATATATATATATATATATATATATGTATAGAGCTATGAAGAATGAACGTTGTGACAATAAAGCATACAAAAAGAATGAGAAGGAAATCAACAGCAACCCCAGTATTATTTAGCGCTGTCAGCTTATGTCATATCAAGCTGGGCAGGGGTGAGAAAATCACTGCTACTCACACCACAGGCAGGTCACTACCAGTGGGAGCAACATTGTCGATCTGCTAAGTCTACTTTACAAACAATCACAGGGCAGTCCGCGGTGTGGACTTCCGACCATTACACAAGCAAGGGCAGGTATATTCAAGGACCAAATGGTGGGAGAGCCTGATGATACATGGGTTGGGACAACATACATGTAGGGTCCCTAACGCTGGGGAGAGGGCAATGTGTGGAGGTGTGTCATGGCTGTGACAGCAACTGGAGAATGGATGGTTGGCGTGTATGTCGAACTCGGGTGTGGTGGAAGAACCATGGGTATAAAATTATGGATCCAGGCGTGTCAGGGTTGGATGGCCTAGTTCTAATTGGACCACCTCATGGAGGTCAGCGAGTTTGTTATAAGTATATATGCATACACACATGCATACATGTATATGTAGAGTACATTCCCTGTAACACATGCATTCCTTTTGCAGACATAAATAACATGAAACTGCCCCTACAAACCTCAACAGTAGATAGAATAATAGGTTGTGCATAAGAGGGAAGGGACAAATCTGCAAAAATGCAGAAGTGTGTACTTTGTCCGAAGTCAGTGCTGTTATCAAAAAATAAATTGTGAGGACTTTCTCACTATGAAATAGTGGAATCATTCCTGTGATCTGCCTGCTACAGCAATGCCAATCACTAAACCGGTCCTATTTGTAATATAATGTCGCCGAACTCTTACATTACTAGCTCTCATGTGTAACGTGTGCATTACCACATAGTCATAGTTATTAATTTATTGTAGTGTCTTGTTAACGGGAGTAATGATGTAATGAAGTATAGAGTCTAATCTTGAAATAAAGACATATGTGTCCCAGGTGGGACAGCCCAAAAATTGTGAGTAGTGTCCTATTGGTCACTCATTTCACCAATGTTTGTGGACTAAAAGTTTGGGATGTCTGAGGATACGTGGAGTGAGTCAACCCATGGGATGGGTCTACAGGAGTAGGGAGTGGCCAATGTGTAGTGGTGTGGATACATTGTGTATCTAACTGGAGAATGGATGACTGCTGTGTCAGTGAAGTGTTGGGGTGGGTGTTTGGGGAACTAGGATCCATGGGTATATGGGTATATATGCAAATGAAGCAGCACAGCAATAGTGTAGTGGTTTAAGCATAAATAAGCAGTAGTAAGCATATATAAGCACCAGTAAGCGTCTTTAAGTGGGGTATGCATTGCCTACACAGATTAAGCAAAGTAGAAGCTGAGTATAAGAAACTGTAACCGGAGGTTACAGACACACACACACACACACACACACACATATATATATATATATATATATATATATATATATATATATATATATATATATATATATATCTCTATATATATATAGCTGCGGATATATATATATATATATATATATATATATGTGTATATATATATATATATATATATATATATATATATATATATATGTATATATATATATATATATATATATATATATATATATATGTGTGTGTGTGTGTGTGTGTGTGTGTGTGTAGATATACACAGATATACAGCTATGATAGGAAACAGCATACAAGAATGACATATGTTCACAGGCTATGCCAATGGAAGTGAGGGGCCCAAGCAAGAAACATGTAACACGTAGCATGACCTCTCCCCCAGTCAGACAGAGGAAACATACACACAAACCCATAAACAATGTAAATAGTTCACTGCTCCCCAGACCACAGGCAGGATAGAACCGGGGGGGGGTACAGAGTGCACCCATGAAATCTAATCTTGGAACACAGACAGGAGCGTCCCTTGCTGGACGCCCAAAAAATTGACATATAACCAAAGGAAGGTGATATGATGACCATTCTGGCTAGGGTGGGTACATACCTGGAATACAAGGGTGGGTAAGCCTGATGACCTATGGGTCGAGACAACGTATGACATGGGTGCCGTGAAGTGGAGAGTGGGCAGCATGTAGTGGTGTGTTCAGACCTGACCTGCAGCTAGAGGAAGGATGGCTGCTGTAGAGGAGGTGCGAGTGGGGGAACTATGGGTAGCTAGTTATGGGTCTAGGTGTGCAGGTGTTGGCTGATGTGGGTCTATACAGACAGCCCCAGGGATGTGAGCAAAAGTATTCATTGGGCAGAAGAGTTGCCCAACAAGCAGCCACACCCGCTACGAGTCCCACTGCAGCAAAGTCTAAGCTACATGGCAAAGAACGGAATAACCAGATGTAGATGTATATATGTAGAGGAATGTGTGTGTATATCTACCCATAGCTACATGGAGATATACCTCTCCCTCTCCATAGTGCACATGTATACATACAGAGACAGAATACATATACATACCCACATATAGATGTATACATATGCAGACACCCATACACCCATACGTTGTTAGATATACATAGACAGCAATATATAAATAAATACATGTATGCATACATATACAGATATATCTGTATATAGTTATGTAGATATGGGGATATATCTGTATATAGTTATGTAGATGGGGAGTGTTAGAAGCCTACTGCCTTTGATTTGTTTTACAGGGTGAACTGGTTATAATTGTGTCATATATTAAAACTAAGGGTACGAGGGATACAAGTGCATTTAACGGCTACTTGGAATAGCGGCACTCCCACGTGGTCATCTCTAACCCCGCTTACCGTGCCTTGAATCACAGCATACTGTAATCTTTGCTAGTCTAACCTTGTTATTAATAGTGTTTAGTTTAAGGTGTTGTTTATGCAAAGAAATCGCTGTTTATTTGCTGTAATTACACAAGGTCTGCATGCATTCTCTTTCACTCGCAGATGGTGCTTGAAACGACTTAAATAGTGTCTTTGCTCAAGTGTCTTACCCTAATATCTTTCACTTGCAGATGGTGCTTGAAACAACCTAAATAGCGTTTTTGCTCAAGTATCTTGCCCTAATATATGTACATATACTTGCATTTTTGCTTAGGCGTCTTACCCTAATATCAACCTGATGCAGCTTTACTATCCTGCATGTGTAGTGCTACCTGAAACAAGCATAGGACAAGAATAGCAAAACCCTCTCTCGGAGTGCTTACTTCAGTACCTGGGCACCCTGCTCTGTTGTATATGCTCCTACTGCACGCCCATATAATTTTTTTATTTATTTACTTTACTGCAGCTAGTGTTGGCTACTTGTAAGGCCTTTTTTCTGATTTACTGACCCCTTTCAATGTTGAACACAGACTGGGCCAATCACTCTACATGTTTAATAATTGTTCTGCACTTTACTGCAAATGCCTGCTTACTATGAAGTTTGCCTAGCACCCCTGTTGACTACTTTCCCTTTAAACTAGATCTGCTTACCTTTCCTAGTGTTCTTCACAAAAATAAAAGTAAAAATCCTCTCTCTAAGCACAAAACTGTAAGTGAAAAGTGAAAAGCAACAAAAGTAAGAGCACTGACAGTACCACAGCTGGGAAATTTATTACAAAAATAAAGAAAAAATCAAAACAAAGTAACAAAGAATAAATCCTTACAAAACAGTGGTAAGCGCTTTCAGGGATCTACCCCTTCATCAGACGTCTTTGTTTTGATTTTTTCTTTATTTTTGTAATACATTTCCCAGCTGTGGTACTGTCAGTGCTCTTACTTTTGTTGTTCTTCACAAAAATCCTTTGTCTTGTGTCCTGTCTGCTTAGTCCTCTTTTGGGTAACCTCAGTGGGAGACATAACCTATTTCCAAGTGGCTGTTACCTTGCACATTTACTTTTAGCAACTTTTCTTGAACTATTTGTTTAAATATAGCTTGCCTAGGCTGTAGCTTATATATATATATATATATATATATATATATATATATATATATATATACAGGTAATAAGTCTGCCATTTAACTTGCTGAATGTAATTCCAGCCATTTACATGTTAACAGGCTTTAAGAGTACCTTGCTTGCTCCTAATTAATGCACATTTCAGGGAATTTCTCCATTCACCTGTGCCTAATGAGTACTGTTTATTTATTGCATGCCTTAGTTGTTGATTGGAAGCTGTAACTGTAGACTGACATTATAGTATTCCTTATATGTTGTTCATTACTGCTTGAACTGGTTCTTTTAAGGATTGTTTTAACTGTACTACTAATTAGTCGTGTTGTCTTAACCCCTAACTTACTCTTATGATTTTATCTTTCTCATTCCTCTTAGCTCTGTACCTCCTATTCTGCACTAAAGGACCTGCCTAGTCTGTAAGGACCCCTTTCATCCAATTCCAGCCATCCCAATGCCTGGCCAAAGATTTCTGCTACCCAGTGATTTGATTTTCTTCCCTGTTTCTAACTGATTAAGAAAGTATGCTACACCCAAGTCCTACTTCTTCATGTGTATCTGTTTAATTTCCATTTTACCTAGTATAGGTTGTAAACTGCTTCTGTGTAATTTATCCTGTACTAAGTAGAGATAGTGTTTAAGCCTCTGAGTTAGGATACCAGCAGCCATACTCCTCTCTGTCTGTGTTCCTACTGCCATATTCCCATACCCCTTGGACCCATTACCTGTTTCAACCCTACCTGCTACCTTTATCACAGTTACCTTGTTGTATTCTACTCTCTACCCACTAGGTGGCGCTCCAAGCCAGCTTTAGGCTATAACTATTCCCCCACTTTCCCTAGTTTTTCTTCTCTGGAGCTTCTCTCAGATTTTTCCCCTTGCCTAGCTGCTAATCTTTCTGCATTGTTCTGCTCCTCTTACACCTTTCTATTCACACCCTCTAGCTCCATTACACCTCTTCTATTTCCTCCCACTCCACTATCCTTTTTTACCTCCAACCTGCTGTACCAAACTCTACTTACCTCTGACCACCTTCACTGCACCTGGAACCTGTTACTCTCTGATTGTCTATGCTAACTCTTCATCAACCTGCTCTAACCCGCTTTGTTCACCCTGCGGGCTCACTCCACTCCCCTACCCTACCCCCAATTCCCACCCACCCCCAGTGCTGTCAGCTTTACACTTGCATAGCCACACCCCTACCCCTCAACTACCTATCACAATCTACTTCCACTTAACACCCCCACTCCCTACAACAATAATTCCTGGACATTACTTAATCACCTTTACACCCTCCCCCTTACTTGTCCTTAATATAACCTTCTGTTTTTACCAACTAAACTTAACTTCCTTTCATATTGTAACCTTATAACAACTCATATTAAACATTTTTCCTCAGTCCACACTACCTCTTACAACTCTCTCTCCCTCCTTCTGTCACCTCTATTTTCACCTTTTACTAGACACCTTTATTCCTACACAATACAAGACACCTTCCTTCATCTCACGCCACCCTTTTCCTATTCAACCCAATGGCCTCTAAACACAGCTCTATTTACACATACCTCCTACTCTTACCTACTATTCTAGCTTCCCTGACTCTAGCATTCACACTAACCTTCTTTGAACATTATTCTCTGCTTAAACAGCACCACCACTACCAACAAACCCAACCATTATCACATATAACTTCCCTCAACCACATTAACATAACCTCTACTTCTAGCTATATACTTCCAAAGTACCATAGATCCACCCATATCACTTACTTCCATGACAAGAAACCCCCTTACAACTACTATAAAATCATAAAACTAATACAAAAACCTCAACAACATCCCCTCTTAGATGGTGATATCCATCCAAACCCTGGCCACAATACAAGACTTCCCAGTGACCCATTTAACCAAAAACCCCACACCACCTCTACCCCAACAAGTTCATCTAACTCCCTTCTGATAGCTCACCTTAAAATCCGTAGCATTAACAATAAAATATCCCATCTTCACGCACTCCTAGATGTACACAAATTTGATATCCTCTGTATTACTGAAACTTGGCTTAAACCTTCAACCAAAGACCATGAGATTACCCCCCAGGATATAACATCCTGAGAAAAGACCATATTACCAAAAAAGGTGGGTGGGGTAGCCATGTTTTATAAATCAGAACTCCAAGTATCGCCCTTCAATGTGCCACTTCCCACAAACTCCATTGCAGAAACCCTTTCAGCTAAACTTCAAATCAATAACTATAAATCCATCTATATAATCTGTTCTTATCTTCCCCCCGGTAACAATATCAGTACTCTGGAAAATATACTTAGTGGCCTATCTACCCACCTACCCCAGGAAACCATTGTGTTAGGTGATTTTAATATAGACTGGGCCACCTGTAGGTCCCCCAATCCCATTAACCACATAAATCTTTACGGTTTCTCACAAATGATAACCACTCCTACTAGAACCCACAAACAAAGTGGTAAGGAAACCACACTAGACTGGATTCTCATAAACAGCCATCCTACTACCTATAAACCAGGAACCCTTCCAGATGACATCAGTGACCATGCTCTAACCTATATAATTAAACAAAAATGTCATAGCCCCAATGCTACTATTTTCAAAACCTCCCGTTCTAAAAAAAACCTTCACCCTGAGAACATCCAAACAGAACTGAAGGCATGCGACTGGTCACCACTGCTCCATCTTCAACTTGATGAAGCAGTCACCTACTTTAATACTACATTCCTTCAAATCCTAGATTACCATGCCCCCTATCGCTCCTCCCGAATAAAGACCAAAACTGCCCCATGGCTCACAAAACAAACTAGGCAAAAACTCCTCCTAAGAAATAAAATCTGGGCCGAGTGGAGAGCGTCTAAAAGCCCTTCTGATCACCTTTACTTTAAACAATTAAGAAATGCCACCAAAAAAAGAAATTCTTCTAGACAAAAAAACTTTTACCTCCACCTCCAACAAACCCACAAACAAAAACCACAACATTTCTGGTCAGCTATGAACAAACTACTTCAGCCAGGGCACTCCAAGTCTCCTACCCCATCAGGAATCACCCACAATAACCCTAAACTTATAGCAGATTCCTTTAACAACTACTTTATAGAAGCCATACAAACTCTAGCTAATACTCTACCACCCACTAGCTCCCTCCCACCTAATACCACAACAAATTAAGTTCCTTCTTTTCACATACAACCAATACCTACGTCCCTCATTTGTAACCTCCTTCAAAAACTCAAGTCATGCACCCCTTTTGCTGACTGTCTACCAGCAGAATACCTGCAAATTGTAGCTAAAGCCATTGCCTACCCTATTTCTATCCTTACTAATAGAACTATTTCAGAAAGTAAAATCCCTTTTATATGGAAGGTCACTCACATCATCCCTCTACATAAAGGTGGGACATCAACTGATATTTCCAACTTTAGACCAATTGCCCTACTCTCTCCTATAGCTAAAATAATGGAAAAATGCATCCACTAGCAACTACTTGACCATCTCCTCCACAACAATTTACTTGCCAACTGCCAACATGGTTTCAGAGCATTCCATAGTACTTCAAATGCCCTGATATCCTTTTCTGACTGTATAAACAAAAATCGTAACAATAACTCTCTTTCCTCAGCACTATTTATTGACCTTTCAAAAGCCTTCGATATAGTCAACCATAATCTGCTTATTGATGTACTAAAAGCCCATTCACTGGATGCACAGGCATTACTCTGGTTTAAATCTTATTTAGACAACCGACATCAAGCAGTCCTTTGGGACAATAAACTTTCAACTCCCATCCCCATAAACATTGGAGTACCTCAAGGCTCTATCCTAGGCCATCTTCTCTTTTCAATGTTTATTAATGACCTAAATACTAAAATTCCTCAAGCCACCTGCATACAATATGCTGATGATTCTACTTTAATCTGCTCAGATAGGTCCTCAACCTCACTCCAGACCCTCACCCAAACTGTATTTCATACTGTGGAAAATTGGTTCATGCAACACTGCCTCCTCCTGAACCCCCAAAAAACAAAATTATTACTCTTTACTCCTACTCAAATATCACCACAAATTCACTTCACAATAACCTCTAACAAAATGGAACCACGATATCCCCTGATACTACAACCTGTCTCCTGGGCATAACCATAGACAACAACCTTAGCTATGCCAATCACATCAACACTACCATAAAATCTGTCAACAAAAAACTAGGTTCCCTGTATAGAATCAAACCCTTCCTTACACCAACAGCCAGAACCACTATTGCCCAGACTCGCCTGATCTCTACCCTGTTCTATGCTTCTGCCATTTATACTAATCTTTCTAAAAACAACCTTAACGAACTTGCCACTAGCTATAATAACATAACCAGATTTGCCACTGGCAACCCTTTTAGAACCCACCACTGTCTCAACCTCAGACAATTGGGATGGTTAAAACTGCAGCACCAACTACTTTGTCATCAACTTACTATAACCCAAAAGATACTTAAGTGGGAAGCATTGAGCTGCCTTTTGTCCGGTTTTGTGAGGTTTCAGCCAGTAACTAGTAGTTTATTGGTCGTTTTGGGCCAGTTTCTAGCTTTTTCCAGCCCCCTGGTATAAAACGTAAACGCTGCGTTTTCCAGCTTGTACCTACTCAGCACAGACTCCACGTGGGCCAGCAGAGTAATCCAGGCTGCAGAGAGCTGAATAAACAACTTTTCTTGATACTAAGTATATTTTTTGTTGCTTTCCACATCTGAATACCTAGCGACTGTATTTCGCCTGCCTTTCTGTTACATTGAAGCTGTTTTTACTGCATTTAACTTAATATTGCACTTGGAATCCTTGTTTGTTACTTTTTGACTGTATTTGTAGCAAATTCTTCTGTGTAAGCTGTAATAGCTGATTCATAGCATTTATAAGTGTTGCTGTACCTGTTTCTGCCTGTTTTTTTTAAAAAAAAAGAAAAAAATATCTCTTGTTTTTCCCGCTTTACTGAGTTTAGTCCAGTTTCAGAGTTGCTGATTCCTGGGCTTTGGTTGTAGTTCCTGTGTACTGTTTCCTTGCCTTATTTGGGGGAGAGGAAGTTACCTTGCTTACCAGTGGGAGTGGGAAGCATTGAGCTGCCTTTTGTCCGGTTTTGTGAGGTTTCAGCCAGTAACTAGTAGTTTATTGGTCGTTTTGGGCCAGTTTCTAGCTTTTTCCAGCCCCCTGGTATAAAGCGTAAACGCGTAGCGATTTAGCGCAATTTAGCGCGGAGCTGCCACTGTTGCACACTAGGGCAGCGCCGGTTAGGCAGGTCTAAACTATTCGGGCTACCTAAAGTCCACTCTTCAAATTTTCCCTTAAAACTACCTTCCTCGAACTATACTACTGATCTAATCAGCGTATCCTATAACTAAAAAGATCATCTCTACTTGACTCCAAGTAGACTATTCTCTATCTGTTAAACCTAGCACTTGCTCCTACAGTACTTATTACCTTGATACGGCACTCTTGTCATAGATAGTACCCCAAAAAGGTAACCCCCCATTTCTCGGTCACCCACGTCCCCCTGAATCTTTTTAAAGTTTTTGTCTATCCTTCTAGCATGTCGAGGGATCAGTTGCTAGTGTCCTCTCCTGCTCAGCTGGTGAACCTGGGAATACTGAGGCAATGTTACAATTGCCTCATGTACACAGACAACCCTCTCCTCCTCCCACAAAACACAAATACATGCGAGAGATGCAACTATATGGCCAAACTGGAGGCTGAGCTCTCTCAACACAGGACTGGCAAGACCAGTCAGGAGGAGAAGGTTACCACACACACTATAGACCCAGTCTCACATAGTACCATTACAACCTCAAATCATACACATAAACACACAAAGACATACTCGGAGGCTCTGATCAAAAATCTACCAAAACAGCAAAGGCCACCAAAGCAGACACCCAAACAACCACCACCTCAGAACACAACACCTGCAACACATAGACCTCACAGTCAGAGTGTCAAACAGTCACAGCCCTTAAGGCCAAACACAATGCCAGACACACTAGTCATTGGTGACTCCATAGTCAGACACACTGACATCCCGCTCACCAGACTGAGTAAGGAGAAGGTCACAGTAAGCTGCCTGTCGGGCGCTAGAATCCGCCACATAACGCAAGCACTCAGGTCTCTCAACAGCAGGTACAAATATGACTCAGTCATTGTCCACGCTGGTGTAAACGACCTGAGACGTACCTCCTTGGACTACATGAAAAGAGACATTGAGGAGCTCTCTGATTATGTAGCTCAGGCAGGTATGACCCTGACCTTGAGCAGTATCCTACCTTCACCAAGAATGATGCCACAATACAGAGATAAGATGATCAGCTTTAACAATTGGCTTAAACACTGGTGTCATTCAAAGGGGAACCAGTATCTGTCTGCCTGGGATGACATGCCGGACAAGCCACGCTGCTTCGCAAGGGACGGCTTGCACCTGTCACCCCTGGGATTCCGGATATTGGCAAAGGCTCTTGCCACCCCATAGTGCCTTTTTAGGCAAGGCTCAAATTCTAAACCTACCACCCTAGAACACAAAAAGGAAAAAACTAAGGGTAATGCTGCTCAATGCCAGAAGTCTAAATCTCAAAATGCACGCACTCGAGGCCCTTCTCAGTATGGAGAACATCGATGTCTGTGCTGTGACAGAAACCTGGTTCAAGGCTCCTGAGAGCACCCCAGCGCTATCAGGTTTTACCTCATATCATGCATTCCGCCCCCAAAATCCGCACAATCCCAAGACAGGAGGGGGGGTACCCATATTCATCAAGGACACCCACACCTCAAGACTGGTGGCAACGCACGATGCATCGGAGACCATCCAGGTGCAATTAACCATAGGCAAGACTGCTCTGCAAATTGTAGCATGTTACAGGCCACCCTCACAAACTCAGGAACCTCACATGGCCTTCCTGAAAACACTAGAGGGATAAATGTATCACCAAACACCATCATACTAGGTGACTTCAATTACCCTAATATAGACTGGGAACACTACTCAAGCCCAACCACCCTAGCCCAAAAGTTCCTGGAATTCATAAACTCAAATGCCATGGAACAACTAGTCACCATCCCCACAAGAGGAGATAACATACTTGATCTCATCATCACGAACATGGGAGCACAATGTTCAACACCGAAGTATACCCTCACTGGTGAGATCAGATCACAAACTAATCTCGCTGGAGGTCCTCAGCCCACCGCCACCGGAAATAAAAAAGACCACAGTAAAGAACTTCCCAAAAGCCGACTTCACACTTCTAAAGACTAGTGTGGTCTCCTTTAAGGCCCCGAGCCGTGGAAAACAGTACTCAAGCCGCTGAATCACTTACAAATGCCTTCTACCAGCACCTGCAGGACTGCATGGATAAGGCAATCCCAAGCAAAACAAAGACTCTTTGTACCAAAGGCAAGCGTCCAGTCTGGTGGACCCCAGCCATAAACAAACTCTACAACAAAAGGAGGAAGCTACTACAAGATAGAGCAAAATCCTTAAAAGGTAAGACACCCTTGATCACTATAAGTAAAAAACTAAGAGCTCTCATAAAATCATCCAAAGCAAATTTCGAGAGAAAAATAGCTAAAGACTCAAAAGACAATCATGAGGCCTTCTTTAGCTATGTTAGAAACCTAGGAGGAAACTCCCAGATATGCTCAGAACTAGTTCAAAATGATGTGAAGATTACTGATCCTACAGACATTGCCAACATACTGGCTGACAGGTTCAGTGCAAACTTCTCCCCTCCCCAAAAAGGAGAGATATCTATACCAAACGATTGCAGCCCCCAAACATCTCCAGCGCCCAAGTGAGAACTGCTCTCTCCAAAGCAAAAACACAGCATCCATGGGACCTGATGGTGTCCCCGGCTGTGTGCTCCACGAACTCAATGAGGAATTAAACCCACAGCTAGGACAGCTGTTTAATCAAAGTCTTACCTCTGGATACGCACCCAGGAGTGGCGCACTGCAACTGTGGTCCCACTTCACAAAGGCGGTGCCTCCACTGACCCTGGAAATTACCGGCCCATTAGCTTGACAAGCCTCATCTGCAAAGCCATGGAGAGGATCATAATGGACCTCATAAATAAAGACATAGGGAATTTGCAGACTTTGGATCCAACCCAGTTTGGCTTTGTCAAAGGCAGATCATGCCTTTTAAACTTGGTTGACTTTTTCGAAACAGTCACCAAAGCCATTGACGAGGGAAAGGCAGTCCATACAGCCTACCTCGATCTGGCTAAGGCCTTCGATACAATACCCCACTCGGGTATCATTGAAAAACTCATCAGCTTAAATGTTAACCCATACATCACAAGATGGGTTGCGAACTGGCTGAGTGACAGAACCCACAGGGTCAGAGTTGCTGGCGCCATGTCAGACTCAAAGCCTGTCACAAGTGGTGTCCCACAGGGCTCAGTCCTGGGCCCACTCTTGTTTGGCATCTACTTTTCTGAAGTACAAGCAAACACAGGAGGGTTATGGCTGACAAAGTTTGCAGATGACTGCAAACTGGGCGCCATAGTAGAAAACACATCTGACAGAGATATCCTTCAGAAGGGTCTCACAGAAACGGATAACTGGTGCCAGAGCCACAGCCTGAAGTTAAATGCCAAAAAATGCATAGTCATACCCTTTGGGAAAAACAAGGTTACCCCCAGCTACCAAATAGGTGGCAATCCACTGAGCACAGAAGAAGTTATCAGGGACCTGGGGACCCAGGTTGATAGTAGTCTGTCATTCGACACCCATGTAGCTAAAGTAGTTAGGAAGACCTTCTACATTGCCCACCTTATCATGAAGGGATTCTCATCTAGATCAAGGGAGGTCATAGTCTCCTTTTACTCATCACTCATCAGACCAATGATTGAGTACAATGCCCCATTCGGGATGTATCTGACCCGACACTTGCAGCAGCTGGAGAGGCCACAAAAGTTCCTCACCAAAAGGATAAAGGGTCTCAAAAATCTGCCTATGCTGCCCGACTGAAAGAACTCCAGCTCTATTCAGTCGCTTACCGCTTGCTCAGAGGTGACCTTTGCCTAACATACAAGGCCATGTCAAACCCAGATTTGATGAATATGCTTCACCTCAAAAAATCTAGATCCATCAGAGCCACAAGGGCGGGAGACTTAAACCTCGACACGGCTATTAATAGGACGTGCTGGAGGGATAGATTCATCACCCAAATACTCCCTATGCTGTGGAACAAAATCCCAGTACATGTGAGGCAGAGCACCTCGCTGGCCTTGTTCAAGAGAAATCTTGACCAATGGATGGGAGATCGCAGATATACCCCAGGGATTACCTCAGTGTCACTGCTCGACAGAGGCACAGCAAAATAATGGGTATAGTTCCCCATACTAAAGGGGTGGCGTAAGCCACAAAACGATGGGCTAGGCTTGTAAATGCCCTCGGGCAGATAGCCTAGTGTGAACCTATGAACCTATGAACCTATGAATAATACCCCAATCCTCACTAATCTGACTACTCCTTACAAAAACCTTTCAACTCTTCGCTCAGCTAATAAGTTTCTAGTTTCCACTATTAAATCTAACAACAAAGCTGGGGACTCTCTATTCACTAACACAGTGGGAAAAGCCTGGAACCAGCTTCCAAGTGAACTTTCTACTCTCTCTTCCACACATCTTTTTAAAAAAACATCTCAAAAAACATCTTAAAACTCACTGGCTTTGTCCCTACACAAACCCTAACTGATTTTTCACTTTACCCATCCCCGCCCTCCCTTTTACTTCACTTCTCCAGTGTACTATATTTGCTCAAACCATTCAATGTTCTTTTCTACTGTACTATGTTTCCTACCTGCACTAACAATTAAACTAACATTCAACCATCCTCTGTCCTAAAAAAAAAAAAAAAAAAAAAAAACCTTTTTAAATTTTTTTTTAAAAATGTATTACTCTTTGTGTTTTTTTCCGTCAAATATTGTTTATTTTTCTGTATGTGATCTTAGTTCATTCCCCACTAAATAACTCTGCACACAATATTTTTTTTCTTCTTCTCTCTCAAATATTCAAATATTGTTATTATCTATATTTGATTATAGCTTATTTTTTATATTAATATTGTATAATAATTTTTCTGTCTATGCTCGGAGCTTTTCTCCCCGGGCCTCTACTGAAAATGGACATGTATCCAGTTAGACTAGCCCGTTCAACAAATGTAAATAAATAAAATAAATAAATTAAAAAAAAAAAAATATATATATATATATATATATATATATATATATATATATATATCTATATATATATATATATATATATATATATATATATATATATATATATATATGTGTGTGTGTGTGTGTGTGTGTGTGTGTAAATATACACATGTAACTAGCTAGGATATGATACAGCAGTTACGAATTACATATGTTCACAGGCCGTGCAAATGGGGGTGAGGGGTCCAATCAACAAACGTGTAACACGTTGTATCAATCACCCCAACCTAGACAGGTGAAACATACAAACACACAATACAAGTAAACACACCACTGCTTCCCAGACGACAGGCAGGATACTACCAGTGGGGAGAGACCTGCCAGGTCTAATCTTGAAACAAAGACATCAATGTCCCTTGTGGGACACCCCAAAAATTAATGATCATCGGAGTCAGTCCCTGTAATGATTCATCAAACCAGGCTGTAGACATACATGGACCAGTAGGTTGTGCAAGCCTGATGACCCATGGGTCGACACAACGTACGACATGGGTCCTGACACGTGGAGAGTGGGCAGTGTGTAGTGGTGTGGTTAGACCCCACCTGCACCCACAGTAAGGATGAGTGCTGTAGAGGAGGGGCAGGTGGGGGAACTATGGGTATGCAATTATGGGCCTAGGCGTGCAGGTGTTGGCTGGCGCAGTTGTATTAGGACCACCCCTGGGATGTAAGTAATATTCCGAAATGGGCAGAGCTTACACCCATACCTCTCAACCCCTAAGAGCAAAACCACTGGACAGAACATAAACCACTGGGGGAACAAATAGGGACAGAAAGCACATATTCCACTTATAACCTTAGAAAGCTGATAGAATAATAGGTTATGCATTAGCATGACTCGGCTGAAGGATGTGGGGTCCTAAACCCAATTACTTGTCTGTATTTAATGGTGTTAGTTCCCAGGTATTTGCCAGACAGATGCAGATTGTAAGAGGAACACATCAATAGTATGAAGCAAACTCTGGACAGGCCATGGATTCTGTACAGTCGACCGGCATGCTTACGCCTAATGGGCAGCCATTCCTGATATGGGTCCCACTGCAGCACAGTCCAGTTTATATGGCTAAGTATGGTATAATCATATCTGTCATTGCATAACCCACTACACAATACCTACGAACACATGGTTGCAACACCCCACTGTAGGCATGTAAGCCGATGTAATAGACATCACAAGATATTATTGTAGTCCTCACCCCCACCCAGGGGTGTGAGTGTCTGATGCAAACACCAAATGCAGTGCATTTGCAAGTGCGGGAGCAAGCGGGTGTAAGCCTGTTTGGCCGCCGGTATGCGACTACCACACTGGTGAAGCAATGTAGAGGCTAACTGAGTGTAAGAAACTGTAACCGGAGGTTAGCATTGCTTACCTCCGTGCAAACCTGTGCACACCCGCTCACAACTACTTTAAAGTGCCTTAATCACTCTGTACCCAATAGCTCGTGTTCTGGCCAGCAGCAAAGTAAACAGCCTCTGCAAGGCTAGAACTCAGGACCCTCTACATTACAGTCTCAGTAGTTAACCACTACGCTATGAATAGCATTACAGATAAAGGAGGTATCAGCAAACTAATCCGCATCACAGGGAAATCAAATCAAACATCTGAACTGAATCTATGTACAGTGTTGTTGTGCCTTTTGGCTTTTCCCGGTTAGGGGTCACCACAGCGGAACTCCGGTCCGCTAATGATTGGCAGTTGATTTTTACATGCTGAGTTGCCAGCCCTAACGCACAACCTTCAACGAAGGTACGCCCATTCACGCATGTCTCCACGCAGAAGACGCTCTAGCTGAGAGTCAAACCGGTCAGCGTCTTTCTGTGAGGCAACAATGCTACTGCAGCACCACCACCGCGGATCGAATCTATGTACAGTGTAATGTTCTATAACCCACCACAGACCATAAATATGTGAATTGGAGTACTGCAGTAAACATAGAGTAATAAAGTTATGAAGTCCCCAGGACCCCATACAGTGTATGTACACATGAATCACAGATACCAGACACATATATAACCTGTAATGAATAAGACATAGCTTAGCCTTTTCAAAACTGTCCAATTACAGAAAAGTGTAGGAATCCAGCCCTACTTCAACCGAAGAGGCAGGAATATGGCTCATAACTGGTTGTAGCATCCCCCTGCAGGCAGAATGGCTGGAGTGGAAGAAGGCACTTGCTTAGAGCGCAGCGCTGGGGCATCCAGTAGTCCAAATTCATGATATGGCTCCTGGTAAAGCACCATGACAGGAGACTACTGCAGGGACAGTACCAGGGCTTGCAGTACAAAATGATGGCCTGGGACAGTCTTGCCCATGACCTCACTAGTTCCAAAGGTATCACCTGGACTGGTGAGCAGGTCAGGCACCAGCATGCAGACCTGAAGCGGCAGAGGGGGGATGTCCTGGAACAGTGGATCCAGGAAGCAAGGCAGATGCAGAATGTCCCAGAATTTTGTAAGTACTCCTTCCACTATGTAGTTAATAATTGCCTAGCTTGTGTATACTATGGATAGATATGGCTAAATATCACTTTACTTCTCTGATAGCTGCAGATGAGTGTGCTGCGAACCAGCAAGCCTATGATGCTAGGCTGCAAAGGATGCGTTGGA
The DNA here is from genome assembly GCF_019279795.1 of Protopterus annectens. NCBI lineage: Eukaryota > Metazoa > Chordata > Ceratodontiformes > Protopteridae > Protopterus > Protopterus annectens. The sequence goes on from NC_056728.1 coordinate 1,770,798,330, forward strand.
AGGCAGGTTAGTAAATAGCCTGCATGTACTGTCATAACAAATAAATGTAAGAGCCTCAGAAAGTGTTGTACCAGTATACAGAATTGTGCAATATGCTGAGAATAAAGGTGTAACCCCTGTATTGGTTCTGTTTACTCTGCAGTCATATGTTGTTGTACTGTTGCAGTTATAGTACTGTTGTAGTAAGCAGTGTTACCCACACTGTGGTATGCAGATAAAATGTATATGAAGTGCTGTATAACAATGTTGGAAGTGCAAACAGGTCAGTCATATTAGACTAAATACATTGCAAAGCCTCACAACAATTGCCTGATAGCATAGTGTACAGTGATCTTAACTGTAATGCTTTTGTCACAGACAGCAGGGCTTTGGATCCCAGGACCGCCAGTAAGTTGCATGCATAATAATTCCACACAACTGCACACAGTTTGTTAGAATGTTCAGAGAGAATGCTGTATGCATATATACATTTAACAACTGTACAGATTTTGCTAGAATGCTCAAATAGAAAGTGGTATGCATATTCATACCCCTCAACTGTTCCAGTCTGCTCAGTATGTCCTGATAAATGGCCCACATCACCTGCCTTTTGCCCTGTCCCCCTGACAAATTAGTGTGATGATCCAAGAAATGTAGGCAGCTGTTAATGATATATAACTGATAGTTAGACTTGTACATAGTCAGACAATGTACATTCAAACATACCTATCATCCCAGCAGCTCACCCAAAGTGTATGACAGCAGTCTCAAAAGATGTTGCACTAACACCTGCATCTTGTCAAGCCTGTACGTAAGAAAGGTCCGATACATACTAATCTACAAACATACCATTGTACAATATAATGCAATTGGGTTGTGTAATAATACATGTAAGGGACAGACCACTGCAGTGACTACAAATGTTGTGAAAACTACAAGGATTTATTAGTTGTTAATTGAACCCTCTCTCTTTCACCCCTACCATATGTGCAAAAATAACCAATTTACACAACTCATTTGGTATGTCTACACTCCTAACCTTTGTTGGGACATATGTCCTATTGGTTTATAAATATTCACATCTGTTTCTATGCATGTGCCATGTTAAAATACTCCCATATTGATGTCCTGTTGCCATCAATAACACCTGCATGTTGTTGTAATGGCCACTGTTTACCCATATATGCATGTGGTCTGCCTACTCTGCAACTATTTTATATCTGGTGCCCTGGGTAATGGGAATACCTATGCATGCTGTTATAACTAATCGTGAATGCTGTTGATTATTACTAACCCATATCTGCCTTAAACATGCTACAACATAGTTCGTATGGGAAGGCCGGTCCCAGCGGACCCACCTGTCCCACCTCAGCTGGTCATGGCACCTGGCACCAGCACACCTGGGGCCCAGCCTGGGACCTCCTTGTCTGTTGGCCCTGCACCACCTTTGAGTGGAACTGCCACAGGGGATGGGACTCAGCCCCCTGGGAGTGGGAGCAGACAGGAACCTGTCACACATGGTACGGTCTGGGCCATGGTGCGTAGGGAGCTCAACAGGGAGATTTGAGACCATCTGTGCCAGCTTGAGGGCCAAGTGGCACAACTAGAAGCTGAGCCTGCTCCTCCTAGACAGCCCCCAGCACAGCCACCTTCTGGGTTGTGAAGGTGCAGTGGTGATTGCCCATGGGTGTGGACCTCAGTCCCACTGTATCCATTTGTGGGCTCATGGGCTTGCGACTTCCAAACACCTCTGATCATACCTACTCTCCTTCCCCAACATCCCACCCTCACCTAAACATAAAAGAAAAAAGGTCAATCTGTTCCCACAAAAGAAGCATGCCCCATATATATCTGTCCATTTCGCACACATGTCCACTGGACACATGTAAACGTTTCTAATTGGCATCACAACATAATATTGTTGTCCTCACCCCTCTCAAAGGGTTGTGAGTGTCCAAATGTACCGCCAAATTTATTGCATATGCACAGCCGTTAGTGTAGAAGAAATGGACAGCTATGGACCTTCCCTACACCCTTCCTGCACATCCCTAGCTACCTTGCCTACTGTCTTTCCCTCTTTGTGCCCCTTTTTCACCACTTTCCTATCACCCCTTTTTTCTTTTCTTTTAAAGAAATTAGCACAGGGGTAAGCGGGAGTAAGCACTTTTAAGCAGCCGTGAGAGGGTTTCAGCCTGTTTGCGCAGGGGTAAGCAATGCCTACACAGGTTAAGCAATCAAGAAGGTAACTGAGTGTAAGGAACTGTAACAAAAAGTAACCACTGATTATGGTTATGCAAAGCCGCGCACACGCATTCACAACTGCTTAAAAGTGCCTTAATCACTCTTTATCCAATGGCCCTTGTTCTGCCCAGCAACAAAATAAACGGCTTCTGCAAGACTCGAAACCAGGACCCTGCACACCACAGCCAATGTGATTTACCACTAAGCCATAGCAGATATACAGACATCGAATGTTATCACAAACATATCATCCAGCACAGTCATTCAACAGTATAGGAAATGTATTTCATTATGTAGATGTATGTGTGTGTGTTTATGTCCAGATATATATACATACATAGATATAGATATATATAGATATATCAAGAACATACCATTTGACAACAAAGCATTAAAAAAGAATGAAAAGGGAAACACCAGCAACTCCTATGTTATGTAGTGGTGTTGCCCTATGTAATATCAAGACTCCTTCAGACAGACATGTCATTAATACATGCATACATTTGTACATTGCCCAAATACATTACTTTGAGCATTTTATTTACATTAACAAAACAGTCCCTGTCCAATCATTATGTGAGAACAGTACTCTTTCAAGGTGCTGTGTGCATCATCAGTAAAAAGTTAAATGGGGTAACCATAGAGGGACCGGTAGTGTCTTGTGTACAATGGGGTTGTCTGCATCATGTGTACCTGGAACCTTTAGGAGTCATGTGCATACCAGGATCATGTGCCTGAGAGAGGGGTGAGAACAACAGTAGTATGTTGTGATGCAAAATGAAAAGGTTACATGTGTCCAGTGGACACGTGTGTGAAATGGACAGCTATGTATGGGGCAGAAGTTGTTCTGGGAACAGATTGGCCTTTGGTTTCTGTTTTCATAAAGTGAGAGTGGGATGTTGGGGAAGGAGAGTAGGTATTCTCATGGAGGATAGTTTGGATAGGATGTCAGAAAAGACAGACAACACAGCATACAGGAGCAGTATATGACACATGTGGGGGGATGCACCTTAGACGGGGAGTGGTGTTTGGCAGTTACAAGCTCATGAGCCCCCAAATGGAAACAGTGGGACGGAGGTCCCCACCCATGGGCAGCCAGAACTGCACCTTCACAGCCGCAAAGGTGGCTGTGCTGGGTGCTGTCTAGGAGGGGCAGGCTCACCCTCTAAATGAGCCACTCTTCCCTCGAGCTGGTGTAGCTGGCCTCAGAACCCCTTATTGAGCCCCCTATGCACCACGGCCTGGACTGTACGATGGCTGACAGGTTCCTGTCTGGACCTGCTCCCAGGGGGGCAAGCCCCATCCTCAGTGGCGGTTCCACCAGAAGGTGGTGCAGAGCCAACAGAGGTGGAGGTCCAAGGTTAGGCTCCAGACATGCTGGTGCCCGGTGCCATGGCCTGCTGAAGTGGGACAGGTGGTTCCGCCAGGACCTCCAATCCCATACAGCCTATGGTGTTGCAGTTTTAACACAGATAAGGCTTAATAATAGTCAACAGCATTCAGGATTACTTATAACAGCATGCATAGATATTACCATCAACCCAAGACAACAGACATTATACATTTGCAGAGGGAGCACAACACATGCATATATACTGCATAACATCTGTCCAAAGCGTAGATGACTTGTGACTGCAGCTATGAACAGTGGCCCATTATTGGCATGTCACTGTGATAACCTCAGACAGTGACTGTCATACCACTGTTTCATGTGATGTATGTCCAATCAGGAATGCAATGGCAGTAACTCTCATCACTGTCACCGTGTACTGACTGCAATCCTCACACTATGCTTCTGCAGTTCACAGTTGTGTGTTCTGTGAGTAACACAAGAAACAAATGGTTCCACACACTGACCAGTCCACAGATGACCCTACAGATGGGGGATTTCTTGTCAGTTATTAAAACATGCAGACTAGCCATTACCACACACAACCTGTTAAATTGGCAGTAGTCTGAATGAAGCATAGCTACACTTACATGCTGTAGTCATGTCTGGCACATCACCCTCCTGTCTTTAGGCTATTTTCCTCTGTGTATGTTGTTTGAGGAATATCCAGGTTTCATCTGTGATACTGTTTACCAAACACCAGATCAAGGTTCCACTCACAGCGACTGTCATGGGCAAACACCAACATTATGTTCTTAGATATTGTACTGTTTCCATGCAATTGGCTATGGGAATGTCACCACAGCTGTTCCACATGCAATAAGCTAGAGGAGGTCTGCAATAGGTGCAGAGGCAATCACCTGATCATGACCACCACTTACAAAACACAAGCTGCTGCTGAGCAGGTGTACATCTCCACACCCACCAGAGAGTGTGTGGGAGGGACAGACAGAGGCAAAGTACATCAGAGAAGGGCTGGGAGACTAAAACCTAAGCATCTTTTGTCACACACCTATCAGTACAGGGGTTCAAACCCCTGACTGACTAGCCATTATTATTACAAATGCATGCAGTTACTCCATGTGCCACATAGCTGACATATTGGTGTGCTGTAAGAACATATATGTGGGCTGGTGAGTGACATCTGCAACAGAGATATAGTAGGCATACATTAGGTGTAGCACACATGGCTGTCCACATGAACAGATGTCATTGTCAACACAACCGCACTCTCTAAGGGACTCAGACACATTGGCACACTTTGGCAGGCTCATAAATACACTTCCTAACTACTTAGTTTGCCACACTACAGTAATGTATAGGTATTACATGCACCACAGGGGTTATCCTGAGGTTCTATGGGCTAGGGCATGTGAATGTGTCTGACATCAGTCAGTATGCCAAAGGGAGCTATACTGGGTGTGACTGTGGTTGGGAACATCATACCCCACATGCAGACACAAGGTGCCAGTACTGACATGCATGTGTGCATTGTTTCATGGGTGTGTAGTGGCTGGCTGTGCAAGATGGCTGTACAAGGCTGGATGAGGGGTAATCCTTGGCATCAGGCCACTAGACAATGGTCTGCAGTGTGATTCAGGGGTGGAGTGTCTGCAATGTCCCACACAGATGGGTATTGTATTAACCGTTCTGTCATCCTGGTTACTATTGTGTGTGGCCATTGCTTTGCAATGCATGCCATATCTGTGTTTGATAGTCCTTGACATGGACATTGCCTGGGATGTGTGCATCCCACATTAATGTACAGTGACATGTTTAAGTGTACCTGGTTTGCCTGGCACATGTTATGTACATAGACTGTTATCATTAAATGTGCCAATCCTGGCCTGGTGTGGCAGGACCTGCTAATAGACAGCAGGTTGACCATGCACCTGCATTGATAGCATGATACAGGTATTTCCTGGTATCCGTGTCATCTGTCCATACAGGGCATCTGTGTAAGGCATTGTATGTCCTTTGTGGATCACATTTGATGGCAGCACATATGTTGCAGGTGCCCAGTGGGGAACATAGTGAAGACGCATTTTTTGCAATTATGTGCCTATTGTACTGGTGGACTGAGTGCCATGCCCTCTGCAGCCCACTGCAATCACACCATGCCTATTATCTGTCAACAATGTGCAGGGTACTAGCAACATAGCGGGATTTTCTAGGCAAGTGTGTTTGTGTATGACACATGGGTTCAGATCACATTCTGGGTAATAGTAGGGTTGGTTACTTTGTTCACCAGGCCTTTGCCAGATGTAGGGGTATGGCTTGCCAACCCAGTCTCTTGGTTGATTGAAATCTGTAATCCTCATGAGGTGGACATTGTGACATATAATATGGCCACCTTACAGGAAAACTACAAAACTCGCTCCTCAACATGTCCAATGGTTAGACACTCACAGCCACCCCCTGACAAACACACCTGCCATGTCTTGGAACAGAACTCCTACCTAACAAGTTTATCACACTACAGCATTACACAGTTAGAGCACGTGCTATGGAGATTAGTGGGCTACTCTATCCCCAAAGGTGTATTTCACAAGGAATGACATCAGCAGGTTCACCAAAGTTGGGCATTTCAAATTTCCTGCAAGTGAGTAGCCCAAAATGCATTACTCACAAAACAGACAGTGTGACACACACAACACATCCACGTGTGGATATAGAACCCATGACCAAGATCTATATCACACTACTGTATGGAGATGCTATAGGATGCACCATGAGGATTATTAGGGAGCTTGTTCCCCAGAGGTGTATTTGACAAGGAATTACATCAGCAGGATTACCAATGTAGGGCATTGTAAATGTCCTGCGAGTGAGTAGGCAATAATGCATTGCTCCTTACACAGACATTGAAACACTCATAACTGCCATGGTTGTGAATGGAACCCAACCACAGTTCTAAATCACACTCTAGCAGTACGCAGTTACCTGACGCACTACAGAGATTACTGGGTTACAACAGTCCCAGAGGTGTATTTCTAGGTGGGTGACATCAGCATCCTTGCCAAAGTTGAGTATGTGAATTGTAAGGAGTGTGCGTACTCTAAAAAGCATTGTTCCCTTCGCAGGTCGACAGACACACACAGAGACAGTAAGTCTGGGATTTGAACACCTACCAAACTAACTTATCACACTATAGCATTGCACAGTTACAGGATGCACTACAGAGATTATCGGGTTACAGCAGTCCCAGAGGTGGATTTCTAGGTGGGTGACATAAGCATCCTTGCCAAAGTTGACTATATGAATTGGAAGGAGTGTGCATACTCTAAAAAGCATTGTTCTCTTCCCAGGCAGACAGAAAAACACACACAGTTAGCAAGCTTGGGATTAGAACACCTACCAAACTAGTTTATCACATTACAGCATTATAAAGTTACAGGATGTGCTACAGAAAATACTGGGTTGCAGTAGTCACAGAGGTGTGTTTCTAGGTGGGTGACATCAGCAGGATTGCCAAAGAAGGGCATTTCAAATGTACTGCAAGTTGTACATGTCTTTTAACTGTGTGTACCCGCTGCTTACTGTCAGGAAAACTCAGGTACACTCTCTTAAAAGTGTCTTATTCAGTCTTAAATGACATTATCAACAACACTTGCAGGTCTTGAACCCTGGACCATGCACACCAAGGTCACTGGACTTACCACTAAGCCATCTGGGATGCATACATGCTTTGTGGGTTTTATAATACACATTTTACTGCAGGTATTCCATAGTACTGAAAACAAATGGGACAGTCACTTTGTGTACATATGTACAGTACCCTTGAATGTACTGTACTCTGTGAAACAACATAGACAAGTCTACATATCTACAACTGTTATAACTAAATATTAAATACATATATGCACTTATGGGATGTGTACACACACACACACACACACACACACACACACACACACACACACACACATATATATATATATATATATATATATATATATATATATATATATATATATATATATATATATATATATATATATATATATATATGCATATACACAGACACAGCTATAGCCATATATATAAACATGTCTGAACACCCTTTGTGACACAGAAGGGTTCCAAAGGAATTGACGTGTACTCAAAACAGAGGCAACTCTTGCATTATAACATTTAAATCTTAATCAGTTCACCAGAAAAGGGATGGTTGTTGTGCATGTGGAGTTTGGGGTGGAGAATGTTGGCTAAGGAAATATACCCCAGGGGTTGTGGAGTTTGAGTGGGGGAATGATGGGCATGGAAATATACCCGGGGACCACTTTTGTGTGACTGCTCGACAGTGGCACAGGAAAATAACATACTCTGCAGTAGTGATTCTTGACTGTCTATTCCTTTCTATTCCTAACTAGGCAATCATTTGCTCTACTCACCACAGATGACTACCATGGTGTGCAGCATGTTAAAAGACATAACACATGTGTATGCCTGGCTACAGGGTAGTCACACACACACACACACACACACACACACACACACACACACACACACACACACACACACACACACACACACATACACACACACTTGCTAGTATTGTGCTTACAAGTCTTGCCTATGTAAAGGTAAGTAGTAGAGTGGTATGCAGTTGGGGTATGTGCCACAGAACCCATACAATTACACTTAATCTGATTCTGCTTCTAAGCTGGGTGACATCACAGGACTGATTAATTGCAGTGGGGAGGGGAGAAAAGGGTGGTTTAGCAGATAACAAGGATAAAGACCAGTGCAAAAGGTGGTTTTTCTTTGGAAAGCAGTAAAATCTGCTGTCATGACAGGATGCAGACACAAATACATGCACTCAACCATTTGCTGACACACACTGCTGCCAGTGGAGGGATCAGAACTCCTGCCTATCTACAGGCCACTAGTCCAGTACTACGCAGTTATGAGACACGCCACAGAGATTACACATTTTAAGGTAGTCAGAATGCCCTTCTAAGACTGGGGACATCAACAGGGATACTGACAGTTAAGATGTACATAGCTGTAAACCTGTATGCTTAAAGTTGGAGTCCATTACAACCTGTATGCACAAACAAGACACATCATCTGCAGGTAAGACATAGTTAGGACTGAGAGGTATAGTTGTAGCACAACAAGCCCTGAACTGGAGTATGCCCATCTGTGGAATGGATAACTACTATCACTATACAGGGTTACAGTGGTCATGCTCATACACATATAATCACAGGACTTGTTTGGATGCATTGACTCCAATTACACAAGGTGACAGTGGGCATGCTCATACACTTAGTAGCACAGGGCCATTTGGGATGCACTCTGACTACAACTACACAAGGTTATACTTGGCATGCTCATACACTTAGAAACAAAGGGCTTGTTTGGATGCACTGACTCAAATTACACAAGGTGGCAGTGGGTACACTCATACACTTAGTAGCACAGGGCTGTTTGGGATGCACTCTGATTCTAACCACAGAAGGCCACAGTGTGAATGCTTATATACTTAGATGTACAGAACACATTGTAATGGACTCCTATTGTAGGCACCCAGGTTTACAGCTATGGACATCTTAACTGTCAGTATATATGCACATCATACAGGTTTACTACCAGATACCTGTATGTGGCCCGTAAATGATATATCTGCATCTGTGCTTTGTGATACACATGCATACATGTACATGAAGTACTGCCATATATATGTGAAGTATACACAATCATGCATGTGTGGAAATGACAGACAATTGGTTAACTGGGACACACAGGTGGATGCAAAGTACAGCATGTGTTACACACATTACTGCCCTGAAAGGCATACATTGATATCAGGTTGTGGACAGTGGCATTTTACTTGGAACAGTGGCATGTGCAAGCATAATATGTGAGCCCCATTGTCTAATGGTACTGAGGTGCAGGTGTCAAGATGACTTCTCCCAGTTGTGTTAGTAGTTGTCATTATTAGCAGGATCGCTCCACTAAGTATATCTGACGTTGGTCATCTACACAATGTCTGCTGCTATCCATCACCTTAGATGTAGCATTTGATAGCAAGCACAATACTGCCACTCGCAGTGATGTCATGGTACAAGTGGCAACTGCTTGACCAAAACAATGAGCCAATGTCCTGCTATAATTATGAGGTTGTCCAGTGTATGTCATTCCGGGATGACATGACTGAAAGAAGACAAACCTTTGTCACAGATCACATGCATCCATGATTCAAGGGAGTGTGGATAATACCTAGGTCGCATTTACCCATATAGTGCCATTCCAAGGCAAATGTCCTAAACACAGACGTAACACCTTGACACCTACAAGACAATTACATTGGAAGCTTATGTTAACCAGTGCTAGATGTGTGGCTTTCGTAGTCCATTTGCTCAATGTAGAACCTACAATGGGGAATACTGACATCTGTGCAGTGAGGAACACCTGGCTGAAGGCTCTGTAGTGCACAATAGCACTACCACCATATAACTCAGATCCAGACATGTGGGCCATAACACTAGTATGGACCACTCCAGGTGGTGGTGTCCACATATTCATAAAGGCTACTCACAAGTAAAGACCACTACTCCAACACAGTGCATCACAGATGTGTCAGGCACAGGTGACAGTGGCAAAAGCTGAATTCTAGGTTGTATCTTCATATACATCCACCACCATGTCCTCAGACTACCAACACACATCCATAATTGTGGTATGAAATAGTATTGTACAACACCAAATAACCTTTGACTGGTGGACTGTAACTAGCCCTACATCAACTGTGAAAAGTACCCATATACTGACACAGTTGCATAATGTGTTATGCAATGCAATAATACCATTGTTTGTAACCAGGTCAGTTGTACACATACCAGGGTCCCTCAGATGTTGTCAGCATTAACACAGTTGACTGTTGCTGTACACCAGTAAACAACACCCTCATGGCTGGATATGACCTAGATGTACCTGCCCTGGATATGTACATCACACACTCATATGACATAAATGAAAATACCATAGCTGTTGTTGTCCTTTGCACATACAGGTGGCTACATTCATTACACACCTGCACGTGGAAGATAGGTCCATGGCTGCTGAATGCTAACAGTACATAAGGTTTGATATCTATGTTGACAGAGGTAATATTCCCTCGCTACTGGTCACCCATGACACCTATCATATCATACAACAACCCATGGGGCATGTGTGTCATTAGACATGTCCACCAAATGCAATTCCTACAAACATACCCAAATAACAGGATCATAGGACCTACACACATTGCCTGTATTGACAGACTCAGGGAAATACAGCAATGCTCTGTATGTTCCTGAGTAGTTACAGGTGGTATGGCCATGACATGTACAGCCATGTGTGACATATCTCTCACATATACCCCATGTCAACAATTGCAAGCCATGCATGCTGTGTGCTGTCCGGACATTAACCTTATTACCACAATAACCAGAACATGCTGGGGTGAGATGTTTACAAGCCACAGACCTCACACATGCTTGAATAAGTGTAATGCCTAGCTCAAACTGAGCACATTGCTAGCACTCTTTCAGTAATCATGAGGTGTGTGTGTGGCAAATATAATGTGCGTGTGGCAAATATGATGTGCTCACTGTTGACCATTACAGTGCTCTGGCTTCAAAGTGGAACTGTCAACTAACAGTTTGTGGGATCATGGTATGGAATATTGCTGTGTGTGTGTCTTGCTGATATGTGCTGTTGGCATAAATGTACACTTAGCTACTCAGTGAAGGTGGTTGTGTGTCCTACCAGTACATGAATACAACATCCATTATGGTGCAATGCTCAGCTAGGTTTCACACATGGTGTGGGGAAGGTGTGGAAGGTATCCTCATGACCTGCTAGTCCACTTACTGATGGAGACTGCATATATGTACATGTATTGATGTGTGTTTAGATTCCATGTGTGTGCAGTGTCTGATGTTTGAAGGTGACTGTTGTCTTAGTACATCATGCAGTTGCAATTCAGCCTCAACATTGCCAACTGTATATGGTGATATGCTCAAAGTACAATAATGTGCACTTTAGGTATAGACAGATGTTTGGACATAACTACTAAGTGATAAGGCTACTTTGCAGATGAATTATTACTGAGGACAGCTCACAGGTGTGTTACAACCATTCCTACAATAACCTGTGTAACTGCTAAACTATGGTTATGTTAATTGAAGGGGAAGACACACAACATAGAATGCAGTAAGCGTGATACTGAAGGCAAACCTCTTGACACCTGTAACAGTAACACCTCCCCTGTGCATATATTGTGCATATATCAGCACAGTTGGCAAAGGAAAGAGTCAGTATGCTTTGTAGCTCGTGCGATAGTGCTGTAACTCTGTAATACCTATCATGAGATAGGCAGGTGTTTGATTCACAGTACTGGCACATGTGGGTGTGTGTGTGTGTGTGTGTGTGTGTGTGTGTGTGTGTGTGTGTGTGTCCATATATGTCACGTATGGTGAGGAATACATCCCAAATGTTTTCACTCTCCTGTACACTGTTGTAGACATCTGTACAGAGTGAAGTGTAGAAAGAAAGACATAGGCAGGAGTTTGAATCTCACACATGTCAAGTGTCTGTATGTGTGTGACATAGGTGTATATCTTTGTGAATGCCACAGTGTGTGTGTGTGTGTGTGTGTGTGTGTGTGTGTGTGTGTGTGTGTGTGTGTGTGTGTGCGTGTGTGCGTGTGTGCGTGTGTGTGTGTGTGTGTGTGTATGTATGGCTGTCTGGTCCCTGGAGTGAGGCTGTATTTTACCATAGTGAAATGATAAGACCCTCTCCCTCCATCCACTCAATGTAATTTAGTATACCTGTTGATGTCATTAATCTTAGAAGGGCATTCTAACCACCTGTAAACATGCATGCCCTGGGGTGAGGCTTGTTGTTACATAGCCTACTGATGAACCCCCCTCCCCACATACACTCACTGCATTCTAGTATCCCTGTTGATGTCCTCGATCTTAGGCCATTTGACTACCTATACATGTGTAATCTCTGTGGCGCACGTTGTAATTGCGTAGTACTATAATGATGATTTGTACATTGGCAGGGGTTCTCATCCCAACACTGGCAACTGTGTGTTTGTCAGAGTGCATGTTACAGTGTCTGTGAATCCCTGAGGGTGTGTTACTTTGAATATGTATGTGTGTTTGCATCCTGTCATGGGAGCAGGTATTACTGCTTCCCAATGAGAAACCACTTTTTCCACTGGCCTTTACCCTTGTCATCTGCTAAACCACTCTTTTACCTCCTCCCTGCTCCAGGTAACTATACCTGTGATGTCACCCACTATCGATGTGACGGCTCTGGCCACAGTAGCTTACTACACACCTATCATGCTCTTGGTCATTAGATCAGTAAACAGAGAAAGATTATAACGGTGATGTGAACGCTACAAAGTGCATGCAGGTATTGTCATACAGACCTGTGAGTAGTCTACATTTACATATGGGACACTAACGGCAAACACCGACATTCCCCAGCATATGCAATTGCACCTGAAAGAGGAAGGCAGAACATCAAGATCAACATGCAGTTACTGTTGTTACACATGATACATACTGTCAAAAGTACAAAATGCATTCTAAAACTGTAGTACATGGTATGTCTGCTGCCTGTCAACACTACTCAACAATGGTAACCTACAATTGTCTTCCTAGCATGTTCACCCTGTGCATCAGACCATATGAGCATGTCCCTGCACCGATGGTGTCAATGACAGGGATGTGGCACAGGCATCATCATATGCATAGGGTGATAATGTTTGCCAGAGGCCTAGGCTGCACCATTGGATGACATCATGTGTGTGGGTTAGGGCCTTTTCTCTCATTGGGTGTGTGTGGTTGTTATGCATGTGTGTGTTGAGGTGCCCTATATGTGTTACTGGTGTGTGTGTGAATGTATACACACAGGTCTGGCATGTGGTTGGCCTACACAGGGGTATTATTGAGAGCTACAGACTGTACAGGGCAGGTTTTACAGTTCACGGTGTCCGGCCACGGCCATGTGATCTGTGCCTGCCAGGGTTGCATGGGCACTACCAGGCAGAGGTCCAGATTTGGTACTATTTGATGACACATGTCCACTGGAACCATGTCCCTGTTGGGACTATCCAGGACCATGTGCATGTGGCCTGCTGTGTCCCGGTGTGGACAGCACAGCACCAGCTGCACTACTGCTGTTACTGCCACTATGGGAGCGGGCATGTGATGTATCATGTTCACGTAGACCATCAACAGGTGATGTAGCTGGCCTACGTCCACATGCCCGATGCCTCACTCCCATCAGATGTTCCAACACAGACATTCCATGCTCGAGGATTGACATGCCACGGTCAAGGACTCCCACCATGTCACCCAATCGTCTATCCAAAACATCTGCAAGATGATGTTGAGCATTTGCAATTGCCTGGATGTTGTCAGTTAAAGAACGGACAGCAGCCCTCTGAAGCCTCAGACCTTCTCTGTCATGCCATTCAGCATGTGCCTGTGTTGCCATTACAACCTGAAACATGCGTCTGGTGACACCAGCTGATGTGCTATGTCTTGCAGGGGCATGCTGGCCAGAAGTCCTCCTACAAGCAGCCCTGGGCACATGCCTGTGTGGGACATCACCAGTCAGTTGGCTGGGATCATGGTGTGCAGGCACACCTTCCATAGTCTCCACACATTCCTGTTCCATGCTACCATCTACCAACTGTCCTTCCTCTATGGCCACTGGTGATGGGGTATGTGTAGGCATGAAAACTGTGTGCGGGGATGAGGGGGATACAGGTGGAATGGCAACCAATGGCACAGATTCAGCCCTTGACAACCCTGCCTGTGCCTCAATCATACTTTTATCATCACTGCTAGAGTCTGTGGGGACACTAACATCAGGTGGACCACAGGAGGGCAATGCACCTACATCAACACCTATGAGGGGGAGACAAGAACTGTACATTACAAGTTATACAGCACAGTACAGACACACAGTCACACAGACAGACACAGACAGCGACACATGATATGGCACCCAATGGCATGCAACATGCATGTGATATGGCAGAAGGCATTCAGCTTAGACAATTATAGTGGTAGTTATCATACTTGCCTGTGTTGCACACAACAGCATGCATGTGTTATAGCAGAAGGCATGCACCTTACACAATTATATCAGTAGTTAGCATACATCCCTGTGTTGCACCATTTGTGTTAGTAGGTAATGCTCCAAACCTGCAACACAATGCATGCACTATGCACTGTTGCACCACACTGCCATTTTTTGTGCAACATACCCCACATTTTAACAGACCATCGCTGACCTGTGTACATCTGCCACTGATGCTTTGTGTTGGCCACTGCCCCTATGTGTGACAAGGACATGAGCAGAAGGGTATGTTGAGTGAATACTATGTTTGCCTGAGCCCTAGCTTGCATATCTCCCCCACAGCAGTGCATGTCTGTTCAACATTATTCTGCTTACCCCTGAGCTGAGTCTACAGACAATGTGCATGTGGCTGTACACACGTTTGACACAGCTTCCCTACTTTGTAATGGTGCCACAGACCAGCACAGGTTAACAGTACACCAGCCTGATGTGTGGCACATGACCTTGCCAATCACATGTAGTATGACATGTCTTCTGCTGACGTGTTGAATGACATGCATACATGTTTAACACAATGGTGTCTTTTCAAATATACAGTGAGGTAATGGTGTTCCAATGCAGGGACGTGTTATACTAACATGGACCTTCAGCTGACGAAATGTTGTCAGTCCGCCCTACAGATATACAGTGACATACTGCACATTGAGCTGATGTGCATAGCCATTGCAGGGCATCATGTGGCTTCACTATTGCTATACAGATTGAGTTACAGACACAGTTCATAGCCATGACTGTGTTCAGATACAATACATATCTAATGTGGAATGTGACCCACATCGCTGAGGTGAATACACACTAAACCCTAATGTGGAATGTGTGACACAGGTCACTGAAGGGTATACAGATGACATCCCTGCACATCTGCAACCATATTGCTGATGCCTGGAAACTATGCCCAGACATGGCTAACCTAGCAGTACTTCATGTCCCACATGCCATCTGTGTACCTCACACACATGAGGAGCAAGCATGACGGTGATGTCTGACACCAGCAAGGTGAATGTACTGTATATGTGGCCTGATGTGGTTGTATGTGTATGTTGTGCAACACATGTATGTATTTGGATACTGTATAGGTGAAAGCTTTCATGTCGTGACACACTTAAGATGTTCAAGACATGTTATATGGTGGTTTGATGTCATGCCTACACAAGCTGTGCACAGGCCTTTATGATGTTTAGTGTGTCACATTTGCAATATCACCTTTACACAAAGGCCACAGTTGTATTGTGTCGAGCCAATGTACAACACAGTGTACACACATGTACATCCCTTTTACTGTGTGTGTTGCTTCATGTCTCTGGCCATCCTCCATGGCCATGTGTAAACATGTTTTGTCCAATGGTTGTAATGGGCATCTACTCCACATGTCAGTGTTGTTCCATATGACATACACTCGTAGATGTTATATGCTCTACTGAGGACAGGGTTATCCAGACAAGGGGTGGTATGTTTGGGATTAGAGATATCATGTTTTGCAGGATAGTTAACCAGTGTTGCAGTCAGCCCACAAAATGTCATGGACATGTCAGATAGCACATGACATTGTGCGACAGTCATACCACCATACATTATGTGTACGTGTGTTAAATGGCCACATAGCAGATAGCATGCAATTAATAAGATCCGTGCATTATAAAGCCTGATAAATAATAACAATCTCACCTGCAACAGGCTGCTGTTGCTGTGAAATGCCAGAGGTACCTAAATAGGAGTGTCACAGCAGTAAGCTCATTATCCACACCTGTGTGATAGCTACAGGGTGCAATGTGCATGTTAGCACATAAGCCAGTACAATAGACTATACTGTGGAGTATGCACATCTGTGCATACATAAGGTAGCAAACTATAGTATGTGGCATGTGTGCATACATGCCTTGCATATGATGTTATGTTAAATATTGTACAGTAACACATGTTGTTGTCTTTCGGCTTTTCCCGGTTAGGGGTCGCCACAGCAGAACTCCAGTCCAATAATGATTGGCAGTAGATTTTCACGAACGCTGAGGGCCACATGTAACTATATGAAATATAGTTGTGTTCTATGTGCAGTAGTGACTTACCAGGCAATGCCCGACTCAGTGGTTGTGAGACACCCACCTCCACAATTCCAGCTAAAGCTTGTGGATGGAGTTCTGTAGGTGTCCTCAGGTTGGCCAGTGTCTCCTTGGTACGTGTGAGTGGGAGTTGGGTGAGTGGCCCCCCATCTGTTGCAGCTTGTTTCCTGGTGATTGCCTTTGCAAGCTGTTTCGCCCATCTAATGAGGTCGGTGCACCTGCTGATAGATGCGATTGTGGCCGCCAGCATAATTTACCTTCCTGTGAAGTTCCTCCCACTGGGCATCCCGCTGCTGTGTATCCTGTGGCACATGGCTGAAGAGTGTTTCATGGTTGTCAAGGAGGAATGGAATGAGGACCTCATCTTCCAAGCGGGTGTATGGTGAGAGCCTGACACGTGTCATACCTGGAAGACATAATGATGGAGACAGGTCACAGTAACTCACAGAGAAGTACAGAAGTACAGCTGCACATACATGTTTATCACATTTATTATGATTACAAATATGTCTTTGCAAATCTGCATGACACTAACACCACTGACAAGTTTAACTCACACACATTGGACACTTACTGGTAATTTGATGTTATCACCATATATGTGTATGTCAAGTGATGACATTGTTCATACTCCATGTGGATGTTTTCTTGATGTGGGCATGTCTGTTTGCCTGTACTGGTGTCTTTACCTAGCAGCACATGCCTGGATGTGCTCACATTAATGCAAGAGACCTTAATGCTGTGTATATGTCACATATATAGTCATACACAGCCTTAAGGGACATGACCTGTGACCCTGCAGACGTGATCATGGAAAGTTTTACATGTATGTGTTTTGCCATATACATCTACATGGCACTGTACAGCAGTATAGCATCCTGCCATGTATTACCTATGTTGCACATGTGAAACACATGGGACAATGGCTAGCTTGATGATATTTGCAGGGTTGGATATCAACTATAGCATGTATGGTCATAATGAACTAGTAGGCTATATACCCTAGGCCATTTATGAGCCTAGGCTGAAAGGTTACCTAGCTGTAGCCAACAGACAGTTAACTTTCAGTGGCCAGTTCAAGCAGTACCACAGAACTGATCCACAGGGTTGCTGTTATATTTGCCATGCGGTCATCACACCATGTCTCAAAGAGGGGCAATGTGCAGCTTTGCTGGACAGGGATGCATAGTATGGCAGGAGTATGTAAAGTGTATGGGACAGGGATCTGTCAGACATGTTATGACCTTTGTACTAGAAAGGTAGATGTCCATGAAGTATGTGTTTATTTGAAATCAGGATGTGTGAGTGTAGCATGTCCAACATCTCTGGGTTGGACATAGCTTTATTCAGCGTAGGCATCATGCTACATAGTGGAGCTATGGTTTGGGAAGGGCAGTGTAGGCCATATGAACATGGCCAATAACCCTTAAAGGAAATATGTGATCTATTATGGGTCACTTGAGTGTTGAGTATGGCTGAACAATGACTTCTATATTCATGGATGGCACCCTGTTATGATTAGGGATGCCACTTATGACTACCTGACTGGTGTGGTGAAGTGACTATCAAAGGAAAGACTACTGTCCAGCTGCATCCCATAGGTGGTAGTTCATGGGTACAGGGTTTTTAACATAGGGGGTGTCAATGCAATACTTAGCTGTCAGATTGTGGCCATACATCACACACCACACATCTGACACACAAAGACCCTTCTGTATTTTGCCCGCAGCACTCACTGAGTCAACTATTGCTCCTAGCTCATAGTCATTTGCAAACTTCAATAGGCAGATGCCTTCTGTGTTAGTCTGTGTGGTATAGATAACTAAGAGGGGGAGTACCAGGAATGAACCCTGTATTACTGTAGCTTGCACTGGTCTGATGTGCGTGTATTAGTCAGACACCTTCTCTAGTGATGGTTCTGCCAGCAGTCCAGTTGCCAACCAATCCTGTGACATAGGAATATACACCTAGTTTACTGAGTGTAGCTGGAACACAGTATGGGTGATGGTGTTCTAAGATCTGGCAAGGTCATGATATGCTGTGTGAATCAACTTTACTGTCATCTACATCTGTACTGACTACATCAAATAAGTTGATCAAGATTCATGGCCTTACAGACCAGACTCAGCAGGACAGTAGTGCACTATTCCCCATTATCAGTGGTGTCTCCCCCCTTTGTAGTGGTGTAATAACTGTTGCTGTGCACCATTCAGTGTATACACAGCCTGACATGCAGCTATGATTGAACATGATGTGTATGTGGAGAGCAAATTGCTCACATTTGTGTAAAATACACCCTGGGATGTTGACAGGTCCCATGCAAGCTGTATGTATGGCTTTAGAGAGTGCAGCTTGTACCTGCATAGTTGTTATTACAGGGGCTCTGTAGTGTATATGGATATATAAATATGTGTACCTGTTGGGGTGGTGAGAGTGGGTTTAGGTTATCCAAGACCCTATCTGGATGAACAAGTGCTATTTCTCTAGGTGTAGTACTTCTCATGCCATAGTGCTGTGAAGCACGGCAAGTCTTGTTTTTGCCATTACGATTCATGACACAGCTATAGAATGCTCTGTGGTTGGCCTCATAATATGCGGCTGATTAGTTTCACAGTAGCTTTGTGTGGTTTTATATGGCATATCTGCATCTTACTGAGGCTGACCAGGGATCATCTCCACTCATGTGTGTTCACTCTTGCAACAGTTACTACCTTCTGTGGTACAGTTTAAGGCAGAGTACCACCTGTGGTTTTATATGGTGTATCAGCATCTTACTGAGGCTGACCAGGGATCACCTCCACTCATGTGTGTTCACTCTTGCAACAGTTACTACCTTCTGTGGTACAGTTTAATGCAGAGTACCACCTGTGGTTTTATATTGTGTATCAGCATCTTACTGAGGCTGACTAGGGATCACCTCCACTCAAGTGTGTTCACTCTTGTAACAGTTACTACCTTCTGTGGGACAGTTTAAGGCAGGGTACCACCTGTTTGCCTCTCTGTTTGTGTTTGCTTGAATCTTGGTTCTGTTTCAATGGCACAATTGCTGCACTTATGTGAGTGTTTAAAATGCATTTGTGTAGGATTCAGCATTTGCACATGTGTTGTCCATCTGCATGGGTGCCACGACAGTCGCCATTTCGCTCTTAAGAAGCATAACATTGGCTTTGGAGACTGACTATGTGTAGCATACTGTTAGCCCTGTTTGTGTGACTATGGTGATCCAGGTCATTGGGGTCAATGAAAACCAACATGCATTGAGCAAAGGTGTTGGTACATTAGGAGTCGTCCCAGTTCATAATGGGATAGTTGAGAGTAGCCATTATTATGTTTTTTTGTGTCAAACATAATATTCCCCATTGCAGCACAATATGACAGTTGGGAATTCTGAGGCATTGTGGGTGATCTGTTGCAAGGTGCAAATTGGATTCCACTTTGGCACAAAGGCAGTTGTTCAGCATAATGCATCTGAAGTTATGCAAGTGAAACTAGCGTGGGGGTGTGCATATCCTTCAGGAATATGGACACACCTGTGGCCTGTGTGTTCCAATAAAGGATAATGGGCAAGAGGTGAGGTATGTGTTATAACATGGTTATGCAGGGGTGCTCTCTGAAGCGTTGAACCATATCACAATCACTGCACAGATATGTTCTCCATGTTAAGGATTGACGTAAGTGAGACAATATTGACATACTAAATGTTATATATACCTTCGTGGTAATTGGAGGTGTTATTGACTGGTATTTTAATCTTTTTCGGTTTGTGTTTCAATCTTCTGTTGGGTATTTTGTACTGTTCTGCAGGTGTATACAGATGGCTTGAATGTGTGACAAGGCATCCTTTTATAGTTAGAGATCAGTAACGTGCTATCTTAATCACCAATTGGTGTTCCGAAGTAGTTAATTACATGCACATCGGCTGTGAGCTACTCCATTAGCCAATACCATGACAATAGTGGAGTATAATTGAGTACTCCACTTGGGCATTGTCCCTTTGCTTTACTTATGAGGAAGACAGCCTGGAAGTGTTGCCTGAAATCTATTGCAACAGCTCTATGGAGGCATACACAAATATATTGTGTGTAATGCCTAGAAGATTTGGTCTAAATGTGAGTACTGCTGTTATATTTCTGAACATTGCTACTTGTGCAGGGTTTGTCGGTACCAAATACTTCTGCATATGTTTCAGTCTGGCCAGGATGTTTGACCAGCTCAAGGCTGTATGGCTATGAATATAATCTTTAGTTTGATGTAAATGTGTATCATACTGTGCTGATAATCAGTAATTGGTAACACTTCCTGGTGCAATTACTTTTCAACCCTCTGAAACAGGATTAGTTCAAACAAACCCTGTAACATCAGCAGCTGTTCCATTGTATAACAGCAACTATTTCACATAGGGACATGTTAGTGTGTCTCTGTCCAGGTATGTCAAGGTTTCAGCAAATGTCATACAGTGGGTGAATAATTGGTTATGGTATGACAGTATGCATTGTTGTAATTAGTCTGGGTGTGGGGGAGATGTTTTTGGGTGTACATAGCAGATGCAGGTATGTAGGAACTGCTTTTATATATATTCTATATGTGTGTGGGTGTTCTTTCCCTATGTGAACACCTATCCCTTAGTGGACTAATACTATGGTAATAGCAGGCTGATTAATTAAGGCATTGTTAAACACTTCCTGCATAGCATGCAGGTAATGTTAGTCCTTGAATCCTTTTGGCAATACATCGGAATGTAATAAAGTTTTGTTAAGCAAAAGATGTCTGTGTATTTCTGTCATGGATATTTGTAGTCACTGCAGTTGTGTTGGTGACTAACCCTATTTGGCTCATGTCCATAGTGCATTGGCATATACTCTTCATATGTTATGTTCATATTGTTTGAGGGTTCATATATTAATAGTTATAATACCAGAGCTGCATTTCTTTGGATTGCTTTTGTTATATATATGGCTATAGATGTAACTATATACATATATATATATATATATATTTAGTATTAATTTTTAACAGTTGTACATATGTAGACTTGTATATGTTGATTCACAAACTATAGTACATTACAATGTACTATACATATGTACACAAAGTGACTGTCCCATTTGTGGTCAGTACTGTGGAATGCCTACAGTAAAAGGTGTCATCTAAAGACCATGAAACATGTTTACAGCTCAGACTGGTTAGTGGTAAGTCCCATGACTATGGTGTGCATGGGCCAGGGTTCAAGACCTTTGATGCTTTAAAAAAAATTTTTTACTCCAGAATAAGGCTCATTTAAGCAGTTGTAAGCATGTTCTAAAGTGTTTGTGTGACATTAAAGCAGCAGTTAAACAAAATTTAAAAAACGTATAACCTGTGCACGCAAACACAGCCAGATCTGCTAACTACTCAGGATATATACATTTCAGTGAAGTAACATCTCACTATGTGCTTACATAACATTACAATTTCTGTTGACTTTTCTCTCTGGCACACATGGGTTTATATGGATGTTTCAAATATTTATTATATGGAAGAATACTACCTAAATATGCAAGCTGTGGTTTACGTATAGTTTTTAACATGAAAAACATGTCTGACTTTATTGGGATTTGAACTACAAATGCTATGTGAATGCTGTAACCATTACACTATTGACATTAATGTTGCATCTGCCTATTTCCTGTTTAGATAATTTCTATGTGTAAGCTAGGCTAAGCAAAGGGCGGAAGCGCCCAAACCCACTGAGCTTCACTTACTCTTGAAATCAAAACATAACAAATGAAATGAGAGACTATAAATTAAATTCCTAACTACATTAGGCATAGCCCCTCACTGACACATTTCAAGAGGAACCTTGATGTGTGAATGGGTAGCAGAATATACACCCCTAGGATCACGTGTCCCAGAACCATACAGCCAGGGGGAGGGGGATCCCCTCCAGTTTTATAGCTGTAAGACCTGTTGGGGAAATTGAATGGTGTTGATTTTTCATGTTAACATGCCATTTTTAGATAACTAAATGCCCCTATCACCCTCCACCACCCCAGTCTTCAACAGCTTCCGGCAACTCTGCCTGGAATCACTTCATTGGCTATGCTTGACAGAGGTTCAGTTACTTCATCAATGGTGCAGAGAAAGCCAACACACTGTAGCTATGCTTCTAAATGCCCTTGGGCAGATAGCCTACTACCTATCTGTGAACCTCTAAAGTGCAGGTCATCACAGAAATAATATATGAATAAACAGAGCTTTCAGATCACAATATACAGTGAAAAATCACCATGTAGTCAGAAAACAGTTAAGTATGGCAAGAACATACAGAACACTGATACTTAATCACTCCAAAAGCCAATCTTGGAAGCTAGAAGACTTGTATCAGTTTAAGGTTTTCTATTGCTTACCAGTAGGTTACCTACAGGAAAGATGAGAAACAAATAAAGATGGGAAACACGCATGCAGTAATACAATACCGGCTTGCATGTGTCAGCCTTAGGCTTTCGAATACTGGCCAAGGCTATTGGCGCCCCCATGGTGCCTTTTTTAGGCAAGTCTCAAAGGTGAATCCCACCTCCATAAACAGCACAATAGCAAAATCAATGAGGGTTACTCTACTCAATGCCAGGAGTTGTAATCACAAAATGCACGCACTCACAACACTCCTCAGTATGGACAACGTCAACATCTGTGCAGTAACTGAAACCTGTTTTAAGGCTCCTGAGAGCACACCAGCACTACCGGACTACAACCCATACCACACATTTCAGCCACAGAACATGGACTGACACAGACATGGAGGAGGTCTATCCATATTCCTCAGGGATACCTACACCTCCAGGTTAGTGGGGCAGCATGATACCTCTGAGATCATCCATGTGCAGCTAACATCAGCCACAACTGCAATGCAAACTGTGGCCTGCTATAGATCACCCTCCATGACTCAGGACCACCACTCCACCTACCTGGAGACAGTGGAAAACATGACAGTCCTACCAAACACCCTGGTATTGGTCGATTTCAACTACCCTACCATTAACTGGGAAACCTACTGAAGGCCCAGTGCTTCCTGGAATTTATCACCTCAAATGCCCTGTATCAGATGGTAAACTCCCTAACCAGAGGTGAAAACATACTAGAAGTGGTAATCACCAACATGGGTGACAGGTGCACCACAGCAGAGGTAAACCGGTCACTGGTTAGATCTGACCATAAACTATTCACTGATGATTTCCAAACCGAACCATCTGCCCCACCCAAGGTAACCACAGTGAAAACCTTTCCTACAGCTAACTTCACACAAGACAGAGGTGGAAGGTTTCACAGCCCCCAAGGTAAGGGGAAACACTGCTCAAGACACAGAAAGATTTACAAATGTACTCTATAAGCACCTACAAGGATGTATGGATCATGCCATCACTGGTAAACCAAGCCTCGCTCCTCCAAGACAAGGACACTAGTCTGGTGGACCCCTGCAATAAACAGGTTATACAACAGAAGTAGGACAGTAGTCCAGGAAAACAGCAAATCCCAAGAAGGGCAGACATCCATGACCAGTATTAGTAAGAAACTTAGGTCCCTCATGAAATCATCCAAGGCTAACTTCAACAGGAAAATAGGCAAGGATTCGAAAGATAACTGCAAAGCCTTCTTTGGCTATGTCAAGGATCTAAGTGGTAACACACAAATTTGCACTGTGCCAGTGCAATATAGCAAAAAATATACTGAACCTACTAATATTGTCAACATCCTTGCAGATACATTCAGTGCAAACTTCACTTCCTAAAGAGCCCACAACAATACCCGTAAAGTACAGTATCCCAGACATCAGAGACACATAGGTGGAAATAACCCTCTCAAATGGCAAATACAGTGCCAGTGGAGGCAGATGGTGTCTGCGTCTTCCAAAAACTACAAGATGAACTAACCCCCCACCTAATTAAGCTTTTCAACCTCAGCCTCTACATATAGCAACGGTTATTCCACTCCACCAAGGTGGAAACACAACTGACCATGGTAACTACCACCCCATAAGCCTGATTATCCTGGTCTGCAAAGCTATGGAGTGCATCCTAATGGCACTCATTAACAAAGACATTGGTAACCTCCAAACACTTGACCCAACCCAGGTCAGCTTGGTTGAATGCAGATCATGCCTACTGAACCTGTTTGACATCTTACAGACAGTCACCAAGGCATTAGATGAGGGGAGAAGTGGTTCACACATACTACCTGGACCTTGCTAAGGCTTTTTACACCATTCCCCACTCAGGTATTATTGAAAAACTCACCAGTCTGTACATGAACCCATACATCACAGGATACTAGCAGCCACCAGGTCCAACTCTTAACCGGTCATAACTGTTGTCCCACAGGACTCAGTTCTGGGAACCCTACTGTTTAGCATATACTTCTCAGAGGTACAGCCAAACACAGGTGGACTACGGCAGACCATGTTTGGCAATGACTGCAAACTGGGAGCCATAACTGACAGTCCAGCTGACACAGACATCCTTCAAAAGGCCTCACAGAGATTGACACAGGGTGTCAAAGTCATGGCCTTAAGCTAAATGCCACAAACTGCATGGTCATTCCATTTGGGAAAAACTAAACACCCACATATTAACACATAAGTGGCAGCCACCTTAATACAGACGAGGTAATAGGGGATCTGGGGACTAAGGTAGATAGTGATCTCTCCTTTAACAATCATATCTCCAAAGTAGTTAGGGCATCCTTCTATGTAGAGCATCTGATTATTAAAGGGTTTGCATCTAGACATACTGAGGTTATAGTGCCCCTTTACTCGTCACTCATCAGTCCTATCATAAAGTATGATAACCCATTTGGGATGTACCTCAAAAGACACTTCCGACAGCTGGAAGGTCCACGAACGTACTTTGCCAAGAGGATTATTGGCCTCAAACATATGTCCTATGCAGCCAGACTAAATAAACTTCTGCTTTACTCAGTGGCATCTCGTTTACTCAGAGATGATATCTGCTGGCCAACAAAGCCATGTCCAAATCAGGCTTAATGGATATGCTCCACCTATGGGAATTCTTGTCATAGTGAGCCACACGCTGTAGTGAGCTAAGCCTTGCCACAACAATAACTAGAACATGCTGGAGGGACAGATTCCTGTCACAGAAACTCCTCATGCTTTGGAACAACTTCCCTAATTACAATATACAGAGCCCCTCACTAACACTCTTCAAGAGAAACCTTGAAGAGTGGATGGGGAACAGTAGATACACCCCAGGGATCCCGCCATTGGCTCTGCTTCACAGAGGGACAGTTAGTTAATCAATGGTGTGGCAAAAGCTTACACATTTTGGCTAGGCTTATGAATGCCCTTGGACAGTTAGCCAAGTACTTACCTATGAACCTATGAACCTATACATACAGTATCAGCACATGCTTAATTTACTGTTCAGGTGTTGACTTACCTTGTGCCAATAGCAGTTGTGTGTGCAATAGTTGAGGGCTGCCTATGTTGGATGCACACAGTAGACTGCCTATACATGACAATTTACAGGTAGTCTTGTGTGTGTGCCATCCATTTTTACTGTGTGTGCAGGTGGAGAAAGGTGTCAGTCCCTAGGTGCCTATACTGTCAGTGTGTGTGCTATACTTTCCCTCCTTGCCAAGGCATGGGCATACTGGGCACTCCTCCATCTGCCAAATGGGGCTGGCTCAGGGTGTTCGTGGTCTGAGTACCTCTGTGCCTGTGGGGCCCTTGGCAATGGTGGTGGGCTGTGAGGGCCTTCACCATTCTGTTCCTGCTGCAGCTGTTTCCGCAGGATCATATTGTGTAGTATGGCACATACTATGAAGATGTGAGCACACATGCCTGGAGAGTACTGCAAGGCTCCACCAGATATGTCCAAGCAATGGAACCATGATTTAAGCATCCCAAACACACACTCTATGATGATTCTTGTTTGTGTGTGTGCCTCATTGTGGCATGCTTGCATGGGTGTGTGTGCATTTCTAATGGGGGTTATCATCCACGGTTCCAGTGCATAGCCAGCATCCCCCACCAGGTGGCCATTTCGGATGTCCCCCCTGGAAAATATCTGATACAGCTGTGAGGCATGCCTGATGTGGGAGTCATGATAGCTTCCAGGGCTGCCAGCACACACATCCATGATAATGCCCTGGGCATTGCACATGACCTGGCAGTTGATGGAGGGGTATCCCTTGCGGTTTATGTAGCACCTACCCTGCTCACTGGGTGATGACTTGATGTGTATGGCAGGCAGTATTTTGCACCCAGTACCTCTGGGTATTCTGCCACATAGTGGAAGAAACGCATATTGCTGGCTATCTCCTTCTGTGTTCGGGGGAAGTATATGTGCTCATTGGCATGAGGTAACATGGCATCCAGGAACTGGTGAAGTACCCTGGATGCTGATGCCTGTGAGATCCCCATGATATCCCCAGTTGGCCTTTGAAAGGTACCTGTGGCTAGTATTCTCAGGCTTACACATACCTTCATATCCACTGGGATGGGTTTCCCTCTGTTTGATCTGGCTCTGAGACATGATTGGCACAGCTCCACAAGTTGCTGTAAGGTGTCCCTATCCACCCTGTAATGCTCTACTATCTCCAGATCATGTAGCCCCTGGTAGGTTACCTGGGTCTGAACACTCTTCTCCTCTTCTGGTGCCTGAGGTGGTTGTCAGCATCATCCTCCACACCACCTTCAGTCTCCAACACATGCTGGTGGATCAAAGCTATGGCAGCCCCTAACATGTACATATTAAAAGTTCCCTGTATGTATACACCAATGGCGCAGAGTGCATGGGAATACACAAGTGTGTGTGAGGTGCTTTCACACTTTATACTATTGTGCTATGGATGCTGCTGATGTCATTGGCTGTGTATGAGCAATTCCAGATGCAGGGTATCTTAATTATGGATTTTACAGTGAGTACAGCAAGTGTGGGGCCTGTAGTGTGGAGTTATGCTTGCCTGCCTTGATTAATCTGTTGCCCTTTAATTCACTTTTACACCTGGATCCCCTCCCATTGTCAGGCATGCATCCACCTGCCAACGCTCTTGTTTTGTACTTTCCCTACCCAGTCATGTGTTGCAAAATGTGTTTTGTAGCTGATATAATGCAATTCTGCTTTGTTCTGCTGTGACACTTTACTGTTTTCTTTGCAGTACAGCCCCTCCTCATTCTTGTTCTGCAGGTAGCTGCTTGCAGCCTTGTTAGCTGTTGAAAATGTCCCACTGTAGGTTCCTAGGTGTTAATTAGTCATTTGTACTCCAATTTCCCTGCTGCAGCAGTTCCTTATTTTTTTCCTATACTCTTCCTGTTGCAGCTCCAGTGCACGCCGCGCAAACCCGTTTACTGAGTTTAAGTGCATTTTAATCTCTATTCACATGCATACTCGGTAACCTTGTGTGCTCTCAGCTAAGCAAAGCTATAACCAGTTCAACACACCCCTTTTCTGCAGCTTTGCTTAGCTGCAGGAAAACCAGATTAGCAAAGCTCCAATCTGCTTATTGCAAAGGCGACACACCCCTCTCTTGATGTAATTTTTATCTCAAGGGCACACCTTGGTGTTGTAACGCTACACTGTGAGGTGCATCCTTACACCAGTGGGGAATCTGTGATTCACTATTACTCCCCTCATTTGCATGGCATTACCTACTAATTCCTAGCTACCGCGCAAAACACTGTCACAACCCCTTAGCAACCCTTGCACCATGGTGTGGTGTAACATGCCTGCCCTTGACTATTGTGGAGAAATCATGATATGTGCTACATTGCACTTTTATTCTATATTTTTCTATTTTCCTTGCGATCCTGTTTGCGCACCGCTGCCCTGCACTTTAACTTCACGATAGTGCGAAAAAAAATTAAACGTTCTTTTTATATTTTGTACATGTTTTTTATGCCAATGGCTATATATTTAGCCAATGGCATATTTGGTCACCCGCGGTGGTGGTGCTGCAGTAGTATTGTCACCTCACAGTAAGACGCTGTCCGGTTCGATTCTCAGCTAGAGCGTCTTCTGTGTGGAGACATGTGTGAATGGGCGTACCTTCGTTGAAGGTTGTGCATCAGGCCTGGCAAGCTGGTACGTAAAAATCAACTGCCAATCATTAGCGAACCAGAGTTCCACTGTGGCGACCCCTAACCGGGATAAGCCGAAAGACACAAACAATAATACATGTGTTTGGTCGGCTGTCATGGCTCCGATTTTATGTTTGCAAAAATGTAAACCGTTTTTTTACGGTTTACATTTCTGAATGCTTACACTATGCCTGCACCACTTCCTGGATCGCTAAATACCTTCATTTGCATGCTACACTGCTGCAAATGGGGCAATTAGCATACAGGGGCCGGGAACTATGCAGGCGTAGCGTATGCAGGTAGTGCAAGTGGAAACAGCTTGCACCTGGATCGCTCGCTGGCCATATTTGGTATTGGAATGCCAATGCTATGCCTGCAACTGGAGCAAGCATCATGAATCCTGGGGATTGTCATCTAAGTTTTGCTTTATTTGCAGATGTTATGTATTCCTTTCTTGTCTGAACATATATAGCTGAGAACTTGAGCCTATCACTTTCCCATGAGATACTACCAGTGTCAAAAATAGACTGCGGTCTTTTATCTGTTTTAGTTATTCTGTTTACATTTTCTAAGCAATACATTGAATAAATCCATTTATGCAACAAAGCATTTATTTATGTGACAAAGCAAAAGCTTAATTATACTAATGAATTCAATAGCATTTCTTTTTTTCTCAAAGCTCAAATGTACATCATTTTTACCATGTTGTTTTCATTTACTTCAGTTAACAAATCTAAAATACAAATATTTGTTCCAGGGCAACAGTATCAACATTACCAAATATCAAACTTTCCCACAGTTTAGCACTATATGCTTGATGCATATTATCTAAACTGCTTCACAAAAACAAGCCAAGTAGTTCATGATTTGCATATGCGCAGAATTTTCTTTCTTTTTCCAGCTGGCTTAGGTCAATGATGTGCCATCGAAATCTGTACAGTAAACAGTAATAAAAAGCAAAACAAGATTTGAATATGAAGCAATCATAACTACTGTAGCTTTATTAATAAATCTCACAATAATTATCAGTTATAAGAACCTGGTTCTTGTTATTTATTTAGAATTTGAGAGATGAAAAGATAATAATCTCTTGCAGTGGACTGATTCATTTCAAAAGTTGAAGTAACCTAGTATAACTTTCCTCCAAGTGTTTTATCAATTGTTAAAGTTGCATGGAATTTTCAAAAGTCTGTACAGCAGGAATTTGATATGCTCATTGGTTCTTAGGTTTATATTAGGCTAATGACCATTAAGACCTTTATAAGCCTAGCCCCGCAACCCAAATGTGTCCCTTTAGCTGCTGCAGCTTGAATGTTTATATTGGGGGGGGGGGGTATGTTAATTTGGATGTTACTACAGATTATGTAGAGGGAGCATATTAGTTTAGTTTGGGCATAATTTCCTGACAGCCTCTGTCCATCACAGACTTATTTATGCCACAAGCAAAATTTAAATCCTTAGATCTAGTATTTCTGATGCTGGTGGTTTTGCAGATGTGCAAAAGGTCCATCAGAGCGGTATCCAAGGATTCCTTGTAAGCCAGGCATAGCTCACCTCTTAGTAGTTTGTAGGAGACTGAGTATAGAGATGGGGCTTTAAGGAAATCTACATAGGACAATGTGTTTATACCCTGGATTATTTTTGTAAGGAAACTTGTGGACGTTCCAGTTGTAGCATATATCTGGTCAAGTACATGCTGAAGGAGATATTATACTCCATGATGGGTCTGATGAGGGACGGATAAAGTGGCAGGATGACTTCCTAGATGCCATGACCTTACTTATAAGCTGAATGGCATAGAATGATTATCTTACAATCTCAGCTACATGTTGGTCGAAGGACAGGCCGCTTTTTATATGTTTTCCCAAATCCCTGGCTACCAGATCAACTCTCAGGGGTGTTTTATTCATGATGTAATTTCCCTGGTAGTATGAAAAACTACCAGATCGGAGTTCAAAGTTTGTGAATTTCTTTCTTTCCTTGCATATTTATTTGTTTAACATTTGTTAACCGGATAAGATAACAGACATCATACATCACCGTCCTTTCTGTCATGACTCGAGACATCTACCAAAGACTATGCACAGATACTGTAGACATGAATGGAATCATAAAATCATAAGAACAGGTTCATAACAATAACAGTGCCATTTTATAGTATGTACAGTTTGAACACTATTTACATTATATACATGGGATAACTCTTTAGAGTTCAGAAAGGTGAAGAACATATTGTAATTAAACTCTCAAAACTGATGTTAGGAAACTTATCCTGAGTTAGTAACATATTTGCATGTATAATTATTTTTAAGTTATAATTTAAGTTGTATCTTATATTGCTGAAGATATTAAGTTTCTGTGGAATAGAATTCCAACTTGATGATGGAGTTTTAATAAAGGATTTTTTGTGTATGTAGGACTTACTAGCATATCTTCTAAATGTTAAAGAGAACAAGTATAGTATCTATTCTGAAGTTTTTTTTTTTTTTTTGCTACGGGGGCAATATTTCTCTCTGAAGAATTAACAGATAGCTCTGCTTATATTTATGCAATGATATTCTCATTTGTTAAATGAATAAATCTAAGAGGTATTTGTTTTGCAGACTGTAAGATGTGTTTTCAAGAGAGATCAAGGCAGTTATAGGCAGCATATATTCCAGTCTAGGAAGTAAATTTACTGATATTGCTTGTCTATGTTCAATTTTTCATTAGATGTGCAATTTTGTAAGAAGCTTTGGGTTGGGCTATAACATTATAGGTTCATAGGTGTGTACTAAGTTAACAACCACAAAGACCTTTTTATGCCTAGCCATGCATCCCAAATCTCTGGCAAGTTCTGGTACCCTAGATAAGTGTAAGCAGCGGCTTGGGAGATGAAACATTTGCAAGTAGGGACTTGAGAGATGAACCTTTTGCAGGCTGACTGTGTCCATTAGAGACATAGGTGCCAAACCAGAGATGAATTTCCTGTTTCCCATCCAATTGTCCAAGTTACACTTGAGTTGGGTTATAGAGGAACTCTGTTTCACATGGATGGGAAGCCTGTTCCAGAGAAAGGGTAGTCTCTGGAATACATACCTGTCTCTCCAGCAGGTCTGTTTATATCACAAGTAAGGTTTAAGTCTTTTGAATGGGTAATTCTGGCGTTGTTTGTTTGGTGGATATGCAGGAGGTCCATCAGGGTGGGGGTCTGACAATGCCTTGTATGCCAGACAGATGTCTGCTATCCACTGGTGACATAAGGCTTTATATCTAACCTACTGAGTTTGTCAAGAATGCCTGGGTGGGGTATTGTGTCAAATGCCTTGGCCAGGTCAAGGTAGGCAGTTTGAACTGTTTTGTCCTCATCTATTGCTTTGGTGACCTTCTCAAAGAAGTCCATGTGATTGAGTTAGCATGGCAAAACCAAATTGGGTTGGGTCCAGTGTCTGAAGGTTTCCTGTGTCATTATTAAGCTTTTCCATGATTCTTTCCATGGCTTCATATATGAGACTAGTGAGAATTATGGGTCTGTAGTTTCCAGGGTCTGTAGCTGGCCCGCCTTTGTGTAGAGTGATGACTGTTGCTGTTCACCATTCATGAGGTATGAAGCCTGTTTGGAGGCTACAGTTAAATAGCAAGTCCAGAGAGCCTGATAGGTTATGTTTCATGCTATTTAGAAGGCATCCTTGAATACTGTCTGGGCCCATTGATGCAGTGTTCTTGTCCTTAGACAGAACATTAAAGACCTGTTCCCTAGTGATAGTAGGGGGAATTATATTTGATGGGATTTCCTGAGGGGAGGTTGAGGGGGAGAAAGGGGTAAAGTTGGAGCTGAATTTGTTGGCCAGTAGGTTTACTGTATTTTCTGGCTTATTAATATAGGTGGCTCCACAATGAGCTCCACAAAAAATTGTGTATTGCCTTTGAGGTTGTGGACATAGCTAAAGAATGACTTATGGTTGTCCTTGGCCTACTACATTTGGTAGACTTTATTTGTCCTCTAAAGTCTGCTGAAGGTATTTATTTGATACTCTGTAGGTAACTGAAAGCAAAGAGTTTGATCAAAAATAATACCTAAATCCCCTTATTTTGTTATATATGGTAGTGATATGCCATATTGGTTTATGTTTGAAACTTTTTGAGCCAAAGCTAGCCTCTGTGGACTTCTGAAAAGCATTATTGCAGATTTTTATGAGTTAGACTGTTATTGGTGAACCAGTTCCAGGGGAAGAAAAAGTACTTTGAGAGTATATTTTTAAGTTAATTTAGTTTTCTGGTCCTTGGTAAGTTTGTAATCATTAAATTATTTGGGTATATAACACAACTGATGTGAGGCAGACTGTAAGGTATATTATTTATAAAGCAAAATATTAGTCGGTAAAGTAAGGACCTTTGGGAACCCTCTTGGAAAAAGAGCCTAAGTTAGATTAAGAACTGTTACCCATGTTTCTGAAGATTCTTTTGGAAAGCAACCATTGCAAGACATTGCTGAAAAATCCCCAGTAAGTGAGCTTGTCAGATTATCAGATACAGAATTCTATAATTTTTAAAGGGCTATATGTACTTGTAAAAGTGTACCCAAATAGCTTAGCCAAAGTTCACATTAGTTTTCTATGACCCATAGATAGGGTTATCACCTGTCTTTTTTATGCACAGCAGTCCCAAACTGGGCAGTTGTATCTGCAAAAATATATAAAAAAATGACACAAGTCCTGAAATTGTAATGTTTCCATGTGCAGGTGCTACAGTGGTACCAAAACAGTGAAATCAGCTGAAAAAGCTTACCAGGTGTGTTAGAACAGGCTTTGAATGGACATGACAGGTGCATTCTCACCACAGATAGGGCTGACAGCCTTCTGGTAGTATTGAGATAGTACCTTGCGAAGGATGTGAATGCCATTGGTGGCCACAACAGACCTTTACAACAGGCTCACCACAAGGTTGCTGACATTATACTTCGTACATCATCATGACCATCATCATGACCATCATCATCATCATCAATCCCCCCCCCCTTTTCCTAATTTTTCTACATGAATAGTCAGGCTGTCATGTCAGCTGTCGCCATTTCTTTTGGTTTAATGCCACTGTCCTACCTCAGGGCTGGATCTAGCATTAGGTGGTCTATTCACTTGCCTATTGCCTGGTGCTGGTTGGGAAAGCCAGAGAACTCAAGAATAAAAGTCTGAACATCTCTTCCTGCTATAAAAAATCAAAATGCTACACACTGGTGCTTGGTATGCAACAGCTAGCTCCATTTTTTTGGCTTGAATTTGAGCCAGTGAAAGAGCTGTCGAATGCACTTGAGACACTGACACAAGAATTCAAATCTCTCTGTTTGGGAGCTTGCACTGCTGTTTGCATCAGGATGGAGATGGATCTTCTCTGCTTGTGGGAAGGAAGGAAGGAACACCAAGGACTGAGTAAGTACTAAGTACATGAACAAGGCTGATTTCTGTTCATGCTATTGAGGCTATGTTGTGGATGATTTCTGTATTGAGGTTGTGTATATGGATTATTTCAAAGTGAGTTGCCATGGTGTATGTGTATGTTATGTGCATGTGTATACATGCATGCATGAGTGTGTATATGTGTATGTGTGTATGCATGTGTGTGTGTGTGTGTGTGTGTGTGTGTGTCTGTGTGTGTGTGTGTGTGTGTGTGTCTGTGTGCATGTATATGTGTGTAAAATGCATGGGTAGACTGGGCTGACTTAATTTCAGAGGTAAGAGCCTTATTCCTTCACATTGACAACTCCTACTAGCCCAGGGCACTATTGGTATAAAACCTGTTGTTCTGTTATCTTTTTAATTGATTTAGATCTGATTTTGCCTCCTGTTTATGCCCTGGGCTTTTGTAAGTGACTTCACCAGGTAGTGCTATGGAACAACGGAAAATTTTAGGATCTTCAATGGTCCCTGGACAGCAAGCTTAGTAACTACCAATGAACCATAGTAGTTGTGGTGTAAAGGAAATACATTGATTATAGTACAGGGGCATCATCATATGAGCTGTGCTCTTTGGATGTGATCCTTGGTTTCCTTGCACTGTTGACAGTGTGCTTATTATTTAGCTGTGAATAAATTGGACAGTATGAATACGTTTTTAATTTGGCTTGTTTTTTGCAGGCATGCTGGTGTGAAATGCACTGTGTTTGGTCTGGAACAGTTTATCTTGCAATTGGTGCGATAAGTAAGGCTATGAATTTTTAAAGAGCTGTTTTCTGTAGTACATTGTTTAATTCCCTTAGTCTTCATTATGTTTTTAATTTTATTTATTTAACGTATGTTTACCAGGAAAATCCAACTTGGAACCAGACAATTTTCTGTAGATGCCCAGGGAGAAACTCCAGATGGATGTATTTGTAAAATGGGAGGAAACCAGAGGAAACCTACATGAACACAGGGAGGACATGCAGACTCTGTACAGAAGGCACCCCAGCCAAGAATCAAACCAGAGAGCCTTTTGCTGTGAGGCAACAATGCAAACCGGTGCACCACTGCCCCCATCCTAATTAGTCTTCTATGTGACTCTGACATGTTACTTTAACAGACAGTATTCTTAGGTAGCTCCTGAAAAGGGAAACATGTATCCAATGGAGTGTTTCAGATTGTTAACAAATGTGTTTCATATTCAAATTCCTGCACAGGGGCCTGAGTTATCCCTTGTGACCATGATCTGGCTTTGTTGACTCTGGAGATGTATGCTGCAACAATACAGCATTACTACCCATACAGGTATGTCATACTTGTGCTGAGTGATGTCAGAGGGGATGGTTGTTCTTGATGACAGAGAAGATATAGAGAGGTCAAAAATTAGTTGTAGATGTCCTATAAGCATACAATCTCCTCCCCAAAACAGCATGTTGTATGATGCATGCAGTAATATTTCTGATTTTTGTATGACTTGTAGATTGTTGAACACAAGCTGATGCAGCATTTATATTTTTATCAATTGTTTGCTTTATTAATTGTACTAAAGAATTAATTCATTCCTTTATATGCTTAGATTCTGTCATACAGTCTAACATGTTGCATTTTAGTGGTCTAAACATGTTGCATCTTTGTAATATATTTTTGTAGTATCTTCTTTACAGCCTCAAATAACTGCAAAGAGATTAACATTTGTCAGGCCATATAGTCTGCATTATTAGGAGTGGTGATTAGACACACGTGATCTTCAGCATCTGTTATGTAGTTATTACTGCATATGTCTGTGATACAGTTTTTTTGTATAAGACTGAAGTGTAAAGCATTTCTGCATTTAGTTAAACACAGTTATTCATACAGTTAGCACAGAGGATTAAAAATATGACTGGTTTATGACTTGCTTCCTATGGCAAGGGTACAAGATTTGAATCTTTCCAGCTTCATTTTTTCTGTGTGACATTAAGCAAGTCACTTAACTAGACAGTGTTTTTAAGCAATTGGGAATTTGAGCTAGTCTCCTTAATGGTCTCTAGGACTGCATGCCTGATAAGTATGAACCTGCCTTTAATTACTTGTGTATTCCATAAATTTATGTTTGCCAGACATTTCCTATTGCATAGCTCATCTAGTTCAGAAAATATTGTGGCAATATCTCCAGCACACCATTTTTTTAATGTAGCATAAGCAATTTATTCTTCAGGCAGCAAGCACTGCATTTGTAAAAGAAGCACTGAAATGCTCAGTAGTTTGCCAGTGGCAACCTCTGCATTAGTAATAGTTTTGTTTTACTTCTACAGACATTATGCATATTGACTTAGCATGTGTTATCAGGTCGTTAATATTTTTTATGCTTTCATAAATACTCTTTAGGCTGGATTAACATCATCATTAAGTGTACGCCATTCTGAATGAATAGACAACACAAGCATAACTTATACCTTCTTCCTCCTAATATTAGTTTTCCTACTGATTTAACCTTAAATATTGAGGGGATTTATAAAGGTTACCACAATGTGCCAACTACGTGAACACATAGTATAATCTTTCTGAGTGAATGAACAGCGCAAAAATAATGGTAGGGATATTCGTGAATACAGATCATGTACACTTAGTGTACACTAAGTGTAGGTGTTCATGAATCTGGTCCTTTTATTTAAACTATGCTACATATAGCTGGATCTTACAGTTCAGTGCTACTGATTCTTATACAATGTCATGCATTTCATCCAAAGCTACCAATAAAGTGCATGTCATTTATTTCTTCAACAATAAGGGGTGTACACTACCCCTGGCACTCTGCTCCAGATAGCTGTAGCCCCTTTGATTCTAGCTTTGACCTCCCCATTCAGACTTCCCTTCTCCTCAATCAGCATTCACAGGTGCTTGAAGTTTTTAACCTATTGCACTATTTTCCCATCTATATCAATTCTTAGCTTCTTCTGACTTCCCCTATTTGTTGCTTTTACAACTATCTTATCTGTACTTTGTTTCACCCCATGTACTTTCAGCTTTGTATTGCATTCCACTGTCCTTTTATGAAATTCTAGCTCAGACCTTTCCTGTAATGCCACATTGTCTGCATACAGCAACTTTGTTGATCTGTCCCCTCCAACCTGATTACTAATATAGTCCATCACCAGTAACAGCACAGTGAGCTCAGAGCTGAACCTTGATGTACACCCACTACCACTGGGAACCCCTCTGTGAGTCTGAACATACTTGAATTATTGAGTCTGCAGTAATTCTAACAATGTCACTGGGACTTTAAACCACCGCAGAACTGCCCAGATCAGCTTTCTTGAGACCTTGTCATATGTTTTCACCAGTCTAGGAATGCCCATTTGGACTCCTTCCTCTTCTCCTGCTTCTTTTCAACTATCTGTTTTTCTGCAAACATCAGGTCAGTTGTGCTGCATCCTGATCTGAATCTGAACTGCTCATCTCCCATCTTA
The DNA here is from genome assembly GCF_019279795.1 of Protopterus annectens. Classification (NCBI taxonomy): domain Eukaryota; kingdom Metazoa; phylum Chordata; order Ceratodontiformes; family Protopteridae; genus Protopterus; species Protopterus annectens. The sequence continues at coordinate 1,770,836,090 of NC_056728.1, forward strand.
CTTTCTACTACTCTGCTTATTTGTTTACCAATCACCCTCTCCAGAACGTTCATGCAGTGTGACAGGGCTTGATACCTCTGTACTGCCAACTGTTGTGGATGTCACCTTTGTTCTTGTACACTGGCACAAGTATGCTTATTCTCCAGATATCTGAGATCTGACTTTCACTCCATAATGGTATGAGTTCTCTCAGGGTCATTTCACCCCTTTCTCACCCAGCATATTGATTATATCTGCTGAGACCTCATCTGAGCCTGCTGCTTTCCTCTGGCTTTATTTTCCTTAGTGTTGTTCTTACTTTTTCTAGGGTGGTATCCCCCTCTTCTCTCATTGTAAGCTGTGTCTGGAGCAGTGTAGCTTCCTTGAGGTTTTCTTCATTCAGAAGATGCTGGAAGTATTCCTTCTATTTGTGTTTGATGTCCTCTAGGCTGGTGAGCAGGTTGTTGTAGGCATTCCTTATGAAGGGTGTCTGACTAACTTCTTTATCATTCTGTCATTGCCTTGCAACCTGATAGAGTTTCTTTGTTCTGTCTACTGAGTCATTTTCCAGGAGCTGGTAGAGGGCCTCTGATGCCTTGTTATTTGCTATTGCAACTTATCTCTTGGCCTCTTTGTTAGGCAACCGGTATTCCTTCTTAGCTTGGTCTGCTTTTCTATCTCCCACTTTCTTTTTCCTGCACTCCTTCTTTGTTTTGATGACTACCTTGACATCTACATTTCACCACCAGCTTTGCGTATGTACCTTGCATACCTGGCCTGGCCACATATATGTTCTGCAGTCCTTACACATGCTGTTTTGAGGTGCTGCCATTCTTCTTTAACTCCACTTACCTCCTCTTCTTCCTGAGTTGCTACACCCCTTAGTAATTCCTTAAACTCTTGTGTTTTCTCTGTGGTAAAGTTCCAGGTTCTCAGCCTAGTCTCTATTGACATTAGAGCCTCCTCTGACCACTGTTTGCAGCTAATTGTGGCAACCAGTGGTTTATGCATGGCCAACTGCTTCACTGGGGATGTCTTTACAATTACTGATTCTACTCCAGTGCCCTCTCCTTACGGGGAGGAAGTCAACCTGAGTTGTATGTTAGCCACTCCTGTATGTGATCTCATGAGTCTTTCTCTTGCTGAACCATGTGTTGGTCACCATTAAGCCATTTGCAGACAGAAGTCTAGAATGGCATATCCTTCTTCATTCTTGTTGCTCCAGCTGTGTGGACCCAGGCAGCCCTCATATCCTGTTCTGTCTATCTCAATATGTGCATTCAGATCGCCTATTATTAGCACCAGTTTATGTTGTCCTGCTTTATTTAGTAGGTCTTCCAACTGCTGACTGAATGTACTCTTTTCCTTACCATCACAACCCTTCTGCAGGGCATAGACTGAGATTTTGAATAGAGCCCTATCCTTACACTGGAGTTTATTGTCATGAGTCTATCACTAATTCTGACGACATCCCTCACTGGATTCTGAAGCCTCTCCCCCACCACAATTCCCAGACTATTTCTAGCCTGTCCTCCTCCTGAGGTGGACAGTGGTCTCACCTTCAATAACCACATCGCCACAACAGTCAGGAAACCCTTCTATGTGGCACACCTCATCACTAAGGGCTTTTCATCCAGAAAAAAGGGGGTCATTGTCCCACTGTACTCATCCCTCATTAGACCCATTATAGAATACAATGCCCCGTTTGGTATGTACCTCTCAAGACATCTGCAACAACTTGAAAGGCCGCAGAAATACCTCACTAAAAGAATCACAGGCCTAAAGCAGATGCCCTATGCTGACCGCCTTAAAAAACTCCAGCTATACTCTGTCGCATATTGTCTACTCGTAGTCTCTGCTTAACATACAAGGCCATGTCAAACCCAGATCTGTTGGACATGCTACACTTAAAGAAATCCCAGTCCCTCAGAGCCACACACTCCAGGGATCTAAGCCTTGTCATCACAATAAACAAAACATGCTAGAGGGATAGGTTCCTGACCCAGAGACTCCCAGACTCTGGAATAGATTGCACATACATGTCAAGCAGAGTGCCTCTTTGGCCCTTTTCCAAAGGAACCTTGACGATTGGATGGGAGAAAAGAAATTCACCCTGGGGATCATGTCAGTCACCCTGCTAGACAGGGGTCCAGGGAAGTAAATAGTGTGGGAAGAATTAGCCAGGGAATTGTTATGGCTAGGCTTATATAGGCCCTAGGGCTGATAGCCTAGTACCAACCTATGAACCTATGAACCTATAAGCAGTAGACTCTGGAACCCAGGCCAAGTGTTTTTTGCACTGCCCTTCCATCTTGTCTCCTGGATCCTGAGGATGCCTAGCCTCTTCTTACCATCATGTCATCCACTTCCCCTGTTGGTGAACATACACTGACTGTAGCAATCCTTAGTTCATGTTTGACAAGTTGATTGGTTTTACATTCAACTGGAAATCAACAGAGCTATCCCAAGTAACCCTAAATTAAAGAAATGCTGATTAATAGATATGTCATCATTTAAACTCAGAGATATCCAAGGAATTTAATCTCAGTTACCACAACATCTCCCCGTATTCAATCATATTTTCCTAGTTTCTGACTTGTACTGGATAAGGAACTTGTTCCAATACAAAAATATGAACTTTTTGAAACTGGTACATTGGTGTGCATGTTTACTAAGGGTATTAGTTGAATCTTTGGTATTAATACTATAATTATGCTCAAAACTCGTTTGTCTGAGTGGGTGTTCTGTGTTCCCCACATAACAAAAAACTGCTAATGTATGTATGAAGCTAAGTAGGAGGCAGACTTACTGTAATTATTTTCAAGCTTGTCTTTAATATTACTATTCCATGTAGAAATAAAGGCTCATCACTCAAAACTTGTTTGGGGGGGGTGCTCTTGATGGTTAGCTCCCAATTATGATGTATAATGTTTTTCAAATGCCTGCTATTCTTGTGGAAAGGTAAAATCACAACAATTTTAAAACTGACAGTGTCATGCTAGACATTTGTTTTTTCTAACTAAATCGAGTTGCTTCAAAATAGTATAAAGTCATTGCCTATCCAACTTGAAATTTCAATTGTCAAATTGTGGAGTAATTCTGTAGGGTATATCTTCTCCAAAAATATTGAAGACAGAACATCCACTTCTTTCATGAACATCTTATTATCTGAAATTAGGCTAGAAAGCCTAATAAACTGACTTTTGATCAACACTTTAGTTTGCCGTATTGGATGTTGGCTGCTAAAATGTAACAAAAATGTTTAGAATAGGTAAGCTTCCTATATATATTCAATTCAAATTGCTGCATAGTTAAATTTTTGGAAATGTTAACTTTTAAAACTTTATGGTTAATTTATCATATTGAAAAATAAATTTTAAAAAGACAGTTGCAGCATTCAAATAAGTAAAAAAAATTTTTAGATCAACCTCATTACTATCCCACAATAAAAAATATCTTCCAAATATTGTAAATATAATGTTTTATGCTTGCTGTTTTACAGACGTTATGTGAAAAAGACATCAGGGACTTCTATAGTCATAATGAGAGCTTTTGTTTTTAACCTGAAACACGATGAACAGCAGTTAGTAGATTCCATATTTTCCAACAGGTCTATTCAGATCATGAAATTGGACAAAGGAGGTTGTAATTGATCACAGTACTTAAGTTTTTAAGGTATCTGGTGTCTTATTTGTAGATGATCACAATTCTTATATTTTAAAGATATCTGATGTTTTACTCAGTGATGTATCATATGATCCCACATCTAAGAACTGCATCAACATTGCACATCGAAGGATTGCTATATGGCTTGAAAACCTTCTGTCTGAGGGTATTGTTGACAAAACTTTATATGAGTTTCTATATAAATGTATGTTTGCCTATGTTTTAAGTGATAATCCTATAAAAGTGTTAAAAAAAAACTTAAAATTTCCTAACCTTGGCAGTGTTTGGCATTAGGAAATTTAGATAGGATAAGCCATTTCTCTGCTTGTTTACTTATTTTTTTTTAATAATATGTGCCTAAGACAGCGGCCGGGCATTATCAGAAAATGTGAAGGTGCAGGACTAGTTTAAGCTTAAACGAACTGAGTTCTGAAGAAGTCCGGATGGACGAAAGCACTTGACTGTGGATATTGTGTTACTGTGGAGTATACATTTTATTTTGTATATGCTGCTAATGCTGTGGAGTTTTTATCACATTGTGGAATAAATTGTGTTTTCATCACTCAAGTGAATTCCTTGTTTTTCCAGCATACAGAGAGTATTCTTGGTGTCAGTTTGTTTCAGTGTTTGGCATTACAAAAATTCACAAGGAATGTTTTGACCTGCCATTTAGGTTAACCATTTCTTCACCTCAATGCAAAACTGAAGGATTGGCAATATGGAAGGATATGAAGTTAAAAACAATTTTTTTACATTGCCAGTCACATTTTAAGAGAGCCATGTCATTTTTAGAACGTTTGACTGGTATAAACATAAATAAATATACCCTAATGGTGACAGCTGATGGGAAAGAGCTTCTTCCAGCATCCTTCGTGACATGGGTCTAACTTGGTTCCATGAAGCCATCGAGATGAACACATCTTTTGAAAATGCAGACTTGTTTGCTTTATGATGTGATGGAAATTGTTTTAAACAACAATTTTATGTTTTTTTATGGAGAATATTTCCATCAAAAAAGAGGTATGCCCATGGGCGCAAAGTGTGCACCAGTGCATGCAAACATAGTTATGTAGTACTCAGAAAATGTTTTGTATTTGATTGTCCATGCAAGCCCAACATATTATTATATTAATGATTGTAAATTTGTTGAAACAATTTTGATTACATTCCAGGGTATCTCCAGGTTTAAATAATGATATATGTATTAATTGTGTTTTAAAAAATGATGACATCCAAACTATGAAAACAGGTTTTGCTTGATACCTGTTTTTATGTGTTTTAATATATTTTATTTGGTATGTACCTTTAAGTGTTTAATCTCATGATTATATCACATGATTTATGTGGCTATTTAAAGGTTTCTACATCAATGTGTTTTTGTATTCTGAAGAAGTCTCTAATAAAAGTGAGATGAAAGAACTCAGTTTCACTGGAAGACATTTGGTCAGCATTCTTTTCATTTACGGTTCTTGGATTTTGATTCTTTTGACCATTTATCTGAGCTTGGGTATGTTTATGAGCTATCCCAGGTAACCCAAGCTGGGCAACTGGATACTAGGCAGACAGTAGCTTATTGACCCTTGGCTGCTGGGTTTTATGGTGGAAACACATTAGCCAATAGGGGCATATGCATCTTTCCTGCCATTAACATGGGTGTCTGGCATAGATCAGAACAGACTAGGTCCTCAACCCACTTATCACTGGCACATACCTATGCCTATTTTGGTAACATTAGTCAACATGACTGAGTTGCCTAGAGCCAATTATTACAGCATTGAGTAGCCAGCATTGACACTGTGCCCAGTCTGTGATGTCTGTTCTCCTTTCTTGAGGATACTGCACATCACAGTTGATGCCCAAATCAGTTGATCTATAGAACTTTTCCCCCTACAGGACACCATCTACAGTCTATGCTGCTGCCTACAACTCCATTCTGTGTGAGTGTGAAGTTTTTTTGAGGTAGGAAGAATCCAAAAGAGACACTGGGAAAACATGAAAACTCCATTCAGGTATTGGCCAGTAGTCAGGAGTGAACCTTGCATACTATACATGGGAGGTGAAGACCTTAACAATTATGCCTACTATACTTCCTGCCTGCACAAAAAGCCCAAGATATTGGACAGAAGGTAATGGCTACAGGTAGAATTTTTGCCATCACAAGCACCCTCACTGACACTGAACAGTTTCTGATATCCCTGTGTGGGAACAGTTTAAGGACTTTGATACTTGGTGGAGGCCAGGATTTTGGAGATGGACTTCTGATAGCAATTTGTGTCTGTTGGTAATACACAGGTTAGTGTTACCTTGACTGATTTTCTTTCCTGTTCAGCTTTTTTGCAATAGAAAGTTCATGGTTTGCTCTGCATTGGATGCTTGTGTGTTTCAGAAAAAAATCGTCGTCATGGTGGTTTCCTAGCTAAAAGAAGGCACTGCACTGGAGAAACCAGGTGTCTAACTGTACAGATACCCCTTGTTTGTCCAATGGCAGTGACAACTGCATGGAATATGGGGAGGAGGGCAGTCCTGGGTTCAATACCCATCCAAGGGTCAGTGCTTTCCTTTCCTGTTTGCAGGTTACTCTACCACCCACACATCCAGTGATACAGCTGCCCTGACTCTCAAATGGGTATAGAGTGACAGAACTGAAGCTGCCTGACATGTGGTGTGCTGTTGTCATCTGTTTGCAAAACAGCAGTGGACAGAAGTACCACTACAGAGAGTGACAACATCACTATGGGGTGGTGTGCCATTGAACATTAGCACCATGACTCCTGATCAATGCTGATTAGGTATCTACTGGACATAAATCAATAGATGTGCAAACCATGATCCAGGCATAGACAGATGCCATCAGCGCCATTGTGGAAAGGATTAGTTTACTACATTACATACATGATGACATATGTGAGGCCATACAGCACTTGCATAAGCTATAGCTCATGGGGTAAAGGAGCAGACCCATCTTCTGAGGTTAGTAAATGGTAATTTATTTTCAGCTCCTGCATTCACCACAGGGTAAAACAGCACTAATCACAGTGCCTATCACCATTCCTGTGGCCACCATTCTTCCGCTTACACTGTGGGTGCACCCCATATGGCAGGTTCCTTGAGGTCACAGAGTACCATGTCATCAGTAGCAACCACTGATGATTAACCTGCAGTAGCATACCAGAGCCAGTCCTGCTGATGTTGCCTCTATAGTGATCTTCCACAGTCATGCTGTTCTTCATCAGCCCTTCTAGTAGGTGTTGCTGGCAGTGCTTTTTCACAGAGAGGCTGCCCCCATATCTGTGGTCATCAAAACTCTGCATTACTCCTCTTTTGGAGTTTCAACACCTATCAGATCCATACCTGCACAGAACTCTTCTACATGCCGAAGCTGTGTCACCCTGGAAAAATAATTAAAACCACTCAGAACATCTGACTACCTGTCTCCCTCCGGTATTCCACCCCCCCCCCCCATAACACAGTCTACCCAACTCCACTCAGTCATCCAGCCATGTAACAGACCAACTCCTCTGCATAACCAAGTCCTTCCCTGCTCCACATTTGCAGTCATTGCTGTTTATTGTTAGTTTGCCCCACCGCACATGCACAAATGATGACAACTGTGTCCAACCCATACCTCTGTAAAAGGGTTAGGAAATGATCAGTCAGTGCACTGCACTGAATATCCTGGGTGTAGTACTGTATACATTAGTTGGAATCATTATTTTGTCTATTCTAGCCTATAGTTGTAGACCAGACACTGCTCCCTCATCTTTGCCACAGTGCACTACCGCCATGTCAGCCTTGCATGTCATTCAGCAACAGCCAGTTCCTCCAATGTCTCCTCACCCAGCACCTTCTCCACTGCTGGGTCCAGTCTGTCAGGTCCTCTGATAATGATTCCATGTCCTAGCTATCAGTGTACCACCACTGTAGTGCAGCTTAGCACAGGCAGGAAATATCTTGCTGCAAATCTCCAGAGTATACTGCAGTGCACCTCCAGTGAATTCTATTCAATGAAAGCAGGTTGATAAACAATAAAAATACATTCTCAAAGATGTTTCAGTTCTGAGGCAGTGCAGGTTACATATTAATGTCAGAAGCCATGGCTCCAGGGTATATCTGGTATCCCCAATATGATGCTGTAAATCAGACATGTCATATTTGGGAATTGTAGCGACATTCTGGATGGCACATGTGCACATTGTTAATTACACCCTGTGCATTGCACACCGGCTGGCAGTTGATGAAGAGTAGTTTAGGTGGACACAACTCAATGGCTTTACTATATTCCAAGGACAGGAAAAAGGTTATACATAAACACTTAAATACTTTGTTGTTTACATTGGCTAGATTCAGATAGGATATTGCATTAAACCACTTGGATCTAAACTAAATTAAATGGACATTATTTTAATTGACAGCTTTTCTATCCAATATTTATCTTTGCTATCAACAGTAACATAAACAGTGGTTATATTATCATTTCTGTAGCTTTCATCAAGACTCTACTGTTTAAAGGATCCCTACTTGAAGTGTGAGACCCAATATTGCAAATCTTGATACTTTCAACATAAAACTGTGATTCTTGTAAAAATCAGTGAATTATGAAACTTGTTGTCACACCTTTAAACCATTGTTGTAGGGCTTTACCCCATATGCCCCACCCCATTTGCTTATATATACTAACTCAGAGATGGCTATATCTCACATAAAGAGGGAAAACTCTAAGATAGAGCAGCTTTGTAGTTAGCATATATAAGCCTCACACCTTAACTGGCATCTCTATCTAAAGTTGTAATAGATTTACTTTATACACTTCTCTAGTGCCAATAAACATTGTTTCATTATTTTGTCTATTTGTTTTAAAAGCATTTACTTTTAACTGTAGCAATTTATCTTGCTTTTTACAGACTCTAGCAAAATGACTGTAGGGTCAACAAAGCCTACGGCCTCTACTAAATGCTTTGGAATATGTTTTCTCATATTTGAAGCCTCACTGCTTACAGCTGGCATTGTTTCTGCTCATTTATTTATTGTTGTATGACATCTTACCTGTTTTGTGGATGACAGCATTTTCACGTTTATTGTTATTGTTAATAGTTTTAAATTGCACTGGAATCAGTTTTAAATTGCAACTTGATCTGCTTCTCATTTGCATCATAACATCTTCATAAAACAGTGACTTGTAACACAACAGTGAGGGTTTGGGCCATTAAATAGTACCAGATTTTAAAGACCTCTCTTAATCTATTAAGCTGTCAACTAAGGGAACACCAGTGTTGAAAATATGCTCCTGACTCAAGGCTTTTCTTCTTTGATTTCCTTCCCAGAAAATAAATGACCTAATAATTAACTGGTCTCATCATTATAGGTTCATGGGTATTTTTCATAGGTCTATCTCTTCAACCATGTTTTCAAGCTGAATACTATACATTTCATTCTCTCTGCACTTATCAATGAAATTTTCCTGGACCAAATCTGCTAACCTTAGCAATTTACCTCTAACTTGATCGTTTCCAATTTCACATGCATTTCTCTCCAAAGAACCAATTAATTTACCAAACTGACATCAATGTACAAGGCAACTGAATATGTTCTGGTTTGTCAGAAAGTCCAATCACAGCCTCAAAACATTAAATCTGCAGCTTCCAGTTTTCAGGCAAGTTCCCATGCTGGTTTAAAGCTGTTGGTACTTGTACAGAAATAATCACAAGCAAAACAATTGAAGAGAATGATGCACTGAATACTGTGTTGGTCCAATGGCAGGGAAATAGAAGCAATAAGTGTGAGGGGAAGAGTCATTATCATAACTAATAAATGCAACCTGATCATAATTATTTGTGCTGCAACAAACTAGACTTAACAAACACTGGGAAACAACCTATATTTTAGCAATTTTTCATCAAGTTTGAAAGTATACTCCTCTAAGTGAACAAGTGTATGACAAAAGTATGTGGTTAGGTTAATTCAGCGAAAAGAAATATAGCCTCTGATGTATCAAATAAAAAATTGTCAGAACTTATTTTTATTCTGATACCATGTCATTTATATAATTTGAAGTAGTCATTAAATGCCAAGGATATCAAATAAATTATTTGTACAGATGTCTTGGTAGCATCACACTTTACTACATACTGACTGGCTGACTACAAGGCATCACATGACATACAGCTCCCACTAGTGTTTTCTTTCTTAAAGGAAGATACTACATATGACCTCCAAACCATGACATATGTGGATAGACTAAAAGCCCTGACACTGTACTCTGTATTGTATAGGCTGTCGAGAGGAGACTTGTACCTGGCATACAGGGCAGTCTCTGGCCCTGCCCTGATGGATATGCTTCACATACACAAATCTAATGGCACAAGAGTCACTCGCTCTAGGGATCTTAACCTAGCCTGTGGCATTAACAGAGCATGTTGGACAGACAAATATGTTTACCAGAGACTGCCTCTCCTCTGGAATAAACCTCCAATTCATGTGAAGCCGAGGCCCTCACTGACAATATTCAAGCACAATCTGGACAAATGGATGGGAGACCACAAATTCACCTGGGGGTGGCACCCATGTCCCTCATGGACAGTGGGAGTCAGCATCGACCGTAGACTAGCTCTGCAACATAAGTTCACTTAATAAGGACAGAGAGGACAACTTGGGAATAACATGGCTAGGCTTGTAAGAGCTCTAGGGCTGCTAGCTTAGTAACCTCCTACGAACCTATGAACATATATTATATTATGGCTTCACATATCACTATATGTGACATTCACCAAATCATTTTGTAGCATTTTTCTGTGTTTATAGTCGGTGGTAGAATAACAGTGAAAGTGTGTTGGGGAATGAAAATCACACATTTCTTTCTCATGTTCATTCTTGCAGGATTGCTGTTAACATTGGAGGAAACAGAAGCCCACACTCCAGAACCATCAAGGAACCTAGTTCAACTTTACAATTACTCCATAATACTATCTGGTTAAGTGACTTGCTTTAAAGCAGCCTGTTGACAGCTAAACCTCTGTTCTAACTGCCAGACATTGATAGCCTCTAGTCAACACTGTCTCTCTGGAACTCTTGCCTTGTATTCAGTCTCTTTATACTATTTCTCCTTTTACCACATAACTTGCTCTATCTTGGCTTCAGAACTTACCTCCTCTACAATGCTCCTTTGTCTGTAACAGCTGTCGCTCATCCCTATTTTCCCAAACTGATTTCCTAAACATAGTAAAGGGATGGTGGCTATTGACAGAGATCAGCTGCCTGCTGATTATACAACTACTGATATACTGCTCCCCTCTTTCTAGTTCTATTTGACATTGTGAATGTTTGTTGAGATAACTTACACATTCATAAGTAGACACAACAGTTGTATCACTTTCTTGGAGTTCAGTATTGGTATAGTGGTAAAATAAATGGCTTACACCTGAAAACATCTTAATTATGGTATGGTATTCAAGTATTTCTTTTTAAATTAGACTTTTAACATTGTGACTTCTAGCTATGTGGCTGGTGACACTGAAGTGTCTCAGTGTACCTTTTGTTAAATAACTCCCTACTGGCTGCATTAAAAGATTAGGTGATCACTGAAACTAACCTTCTACAGTGCTGCTGCATTTTTTTGATATTAAAATAGACTTTGACCTTGATGTAATAGGCTCAGTGATAGCTACTAGGAATGTGGATAAAGATACAATTGCGGAGCCAGGTTGCCTCACAGTACTATCTGGTTAAGCAACTTGCTGAGAATTACACAGTAGGCAAATGAAGGCTGAGAAAATCCAACTCTGGACTACACAAAGCAGCTCATAGCCTCAGTCCTTCATGCTATAGCTGGACTTAAATAATTTCATAATAATAATTTAAGAATGTAATAATATTTTAATGGTTTTAGGGTACTCTCAGTTGCCTTAAGTCTACCATACTACCCATCATACTCCTCAGCTCTTGGATTTGGTCTATACAACCATGCCATGGTTTTGTCACAGAAAAATTGTTCAGATCTCGCATCACATTACTAATGAAGGAAATCCTGCCTACAGTGTCACCAGCCACATAGCTATATATTTTAAGAGATGACAAAACAGGTAAAAGGGTAGTGGGGTTGCCATCATATACCCTAACCATCTACAATTGCTACCATAGAAGAATGAAATTCATAATTTCAAATATGAAGGAAGTCTTATTATATTACTACGCATTATCCATAGCAAATCCCTTTCCATCATATCATTGTACAGAGTCATAGGTAGGGTAGGGTAAAGGGGCAATACCGCATTTACTTTCAGTGATGAAGCACTTCAGTGCTCCTTGAGTGGTAGCTTGCAGTAACATCTTTCAGACATGAATGCCAATACACTTGTGGTCAGAGCTGAAGTGCTTCAGGGTTGTGTGTATGGTATTCAGACTGTAGCAAGCAATAGGTTTACAAATAAGACCCTTAAACCCTGAACTTATTATGACCTGTTTTTGGTTCTCAACTTGAGGGAGAGGACCTTTTTCTCTTGAAGAGAAGATCTCTTTTTTTTGCTCCTCAACCTAGAGTTGAGTGGTACCAGATTAGGGAACTACAACACAGCACAAAATAAGTTATCTGTAGCTCTGACAGTGTACATATCCCCATCCAAGACTGCAACATGCTAAAGGGTATTCTGTCATGGGTCTCTGCTAATATAACCTTCGAAACCATCATACTCATTAACCACAACATAATCTGGTCTCCCTTCAGCAATCAAGGTACGTTACCTAACTTTAAACCTTTTCAGCTTCACTCAACTAGTCACATCTCCAACCCAATACAGCAAATCTAACAATACAGAATCAACATCAGACTGGATACTTACTACCAACCAAGACAAATACAGCAGGTAGGGACAATGCATGATTCACTAACTGACCATCACACTATATATACCAAAGGGCAAAGAAAAAGCATGTCTACCACTGTATAACCTTGTGCATAAAATAAATAATTTATGCCCCAGCTGTTTTAGTCCTGCATTCCATCAGTGTAACTAAAACTTTTTATTACATCTACCCCTTAATGAGGCTATGTCATCTTTAAACCAAAAACTCCTCTCTGTCATCAAACCTATCAAATCTGCTGGGCATGGTATGCACTTGTATCATGTTGCTAAGGTCTGGAACTCTTTACCTGTATCCATCAGATTAATACGCTCCCTCTAGTACTTTATAACAATTCTGTAAGGCTTCCATTTCAAAATCTGGCTCTGTTCTTGCTCAACCCCACCATAACCTATATCCTTAAATATGAACAAATGCCTATTCATGACTAATACATCCTCACTCCTCCTTCTTCACTCACTTCCTTATTTCAATCAAAATTCTCTCCCCTGACATATTATCTAAATACGTCATAACCCTGTTTTTTTTCTCCCACTTCACATTGTAATTCCTGTTTGTATTATACCATATTACTTTTAATTCCTCTAAACTGGCTAATGTTTCTCTAAATATTAAATCATTGTCATATAAATTGTATCTGTTCTTAACCAATGATTTCACATTATGTCTAATTTGGTATAATTATTTAAACTGTAGATTTTTTATAGTTTTTTATTGTATTATTGTATTATTTGTGAAGATTGTAAAATTACTGTTCTTAAAATGTTTTTGTATTATTTTGTAGCTTTTTTCTCCGGGCCTCCACTGAAAATGGGTGCCTACCATTTGGACTTTCCCACTAATCAAATATCAATAAATAAACAGCAGCTTTTTAATTATTCTCAATCAAATGGTTCTCATTAGGAGAAAAAACTAAAGACTAATCCTTTTTCATGGTTAATCTAGTCTACAAAACGACTACTAAGGACTAGCTATAGGGCATGGTAAACCTGGCATAAAGACAATTGATTATGTAAATGCAAAAATAAATGATGACAAAAAAAAAAAAAAAAAAAAAAACAACTAGGACACTAACTTATATACACTGCTAAAAACATCTAGGTCATAGTTACTAACTTACTTAAATCCCGTAAAAAACTTTCAACCGAATCCCATTAGTGTTGTCTGTTTCACCTTCCACTTCATCGGTGCTGCAGTATCCCTCATTAAAATCCAGGCTGCAGATACATCTTTCCTGCCATCCATTACCAACAATTCCTCCTCTTTTTCTCCACAGCCAATTTCAACATATACCATCAAAAAGCTCCTGACTAGATTAAAGACAATTATCTCAGCAGCAGACAAGCTTTCAAAGCAATTACAATTATATTAAAATTACTGCAGATGTCTTTACCTGTTTTGTATCAATAGTTGTCAATAAGTCCATAAAAGAGTCTTGCATCCCCTCTAGCTGGATAAAAAAAATGTTCATCCTACCCATTAATAATAACCTGGGTAACTACTGACCTATTAAAAACACTGGAACCAAGGAACTACACAAATTAATAACAAAAAAGCTTAGGGCACAATAGCACACCGTAGCGAGGTTCAAATGACACTAAAAAGCCAGGAAAAGTTTTTAAAGTGCTTTCAATCTTTAATATTAAGAACTTTTTCAGAAATAAACAGTAAAACATACAACCAGTTTAAATACAAGTAGGAAATGACATCATAATAGGAAGCAATAAATAAAATCAGTGCAATCAATTAGACAATTATCTAATCACAAGTAATCATGTAGCTCAAAAATAACAATAGAATCTTCCACAAAATGTAATAATGAATTAAATGATCTTATATTTTAATGAACTTTTGACTGAAATCTTGGTGTGACATCGGCTCATAGAAAAACTTGCCACTTTAGTTCTAAAAATTCAAGATAACTGTTAAATTGATTTACAAAAGACAAATGGTTCACCTTCTCAACAACAAGAAATACAAACTTACGAAAGTCTTGTCAACTCATACTGTGTCTCGCTAGACCATTATTAATATCTTTTTTCCTTATAGCAAAACATGTTTATTTATTCTATCTGATAGTTTTCAGCTTTTAAATGTTCTAACAGATGCTTTAAATTTTTAGTTTTCTTATATTCCTGCCCAACAGGGGAAAATTTGTTGTTCCTAGATCCAGCTACTTCTTCAGAAATTAATTTCAATTTTTCAGTAGGATAACCCCTATTTTGAAACACACGGATTAAAGTTTCAACTTCACTATGAAACTTAGCATCATCGCTAATGAAGTGCCTTAGTCGGATAACCTGTCCCCGAAGAATGCTCAATTTCATGAAGGTGAGATGACAGCTGCTGAAATGTAAATAATTCTTACTAAATGTATCTTTTCTGTAAATATGGATCTCAAACTTCCTTTTGTCAACATCTAGGGTAATTGATATATCAAGAAAATTAATTTTCCCTATCCCACTGGTTTCAAATTTTAACCAGGTGATACTTTCATTGGTCTGAATTACAAATTCTTAAAATAAATCTCTGCTCCCAGTCCATATAAAAAATAAATTGTGAATGTATTGTCAATAATATGTAACAAATTTAAAAAGGGCAGATGTACTAGGTAACTACTGACCTACTGGCATTCCCATCCATAAAAAATTCTAGAGACATTATTCTACTTACAGCTGTTCTACTGCCTTGTGACAGTAATATAATTTTTCTCATTCAACAAAGATTTCATCCAAGTCAAATTACTGAACGTGCATTTGTTCTGCACTCTATCTGGATCTTTCCAAAAGCCTTTGATTCTGTTTCTCACAAAACGCTGCTCCACACACTTTGTTGAACTTAATTTATCTATCACAATTATTAACTGGTTCCACAGCTACCTAACTGACAGAACTCAATGCCTTCCTATCAGTGAAGTTTGGAATCTCCCAGGGTTCCATCCTAGGATCACTGCTATTTAATATCTTCATTAACAATCTATATAGGGCCATTAGTTAAAATGTAAGTGATTCTATCATCCTTATTTCAGCTCTTAACTTAACTGCACTCCACTTCTTCAACCCAAAACTCATATTTCACTATAGAACATTGTTTTAAGTGATGACATCTAAAACTCAATCCTCAAAAGACCAAGCTTATGCTGTTTACCCCAAAATTTGCCATCACCTCACAACTTCAATATATTTCGTCTCAGAAAATCAAGTTATATTTAGTTCCCAGCACTAAACTACTCAGGGTGACTAGAAATATACACCTGAAATGTGACCTCCACGTATAAAACACTGTTAAGAAAACCTACCAAGAACTTGTAATTTTTTTACAAAGCTAAACCCTTACTCACTGACCAGGGCTAGGGGCAGACTATTATATCTTATGTTCTGCCAAGATTACTATATGTCTCTTCCACCTTCACAAATCTGCTCTCCAGACATCAGAAAGGTGTGTAACAAGCTTTTGTTAAGTACCACTAAGTGCAGTTAAGATCAATTCTCACACTTTGTAGTTTAACACTGGATAGTGCCAGTCAGCAAAGAACAGCATCAGAAAGTAAAACAGTTTTAAAAGCTGTTAGATACTTCACTGTCACTTTTACTAGCAAAAAGTGTGACTAAATGAAGTCTCTAAAAAGGCACTTATTTCCACCTACTATCTGAATTGCAGTGCTGACTGTTTTATCAGCTTTCAAAGGCTTTGAAAGCCAGAAAAATACTTTGTACTCTTGCACTTTTTTCTGTAACTGATGGAGCAGGTAAACTTCCCAAAACCTTTAACTGGTTCACATTACAAGAAATATATTATGTGGCTAGTTAATAGAGTGTCACAGCCTCACTGTTGTTAGTGCTATATTTCAGTTCTAAGCTGGGGTGCCATCTGTGCAGACTCTAAATGTTCCCTCTTTGTCTACCTAGGTTTTTACTAAGCACTTGTTTACTTCCCCATAACCCTAAGACATGCTGTAGGTGAATTGCTGAACCTTTAAATTGTCTGTAGATGTGTATCTGTACCATATGTAAGTGTGTGTGTGTGTGTGTGTGTGTGTGTGTGTGTGTGTGTGTGTGTGTGTGTGTGTGTGTGTGTGTGTTTATGTGCTTGAATCCTGAGGTAGACTGGTGCCTAATCAGGGATTAGTATCTCTGTCTTTCATACTCTGAGTGTTGAGATAGGTCAGCTCCCTTTTGACCCCCAAATTGAAAATGTGGGTAATTACAGAATGATTTAATGGAATAATTGAATGAATAAATGAATGAACAACTGTTCTTTGGTTTCTTCTTTAACTTCCCTTCTCGCACCCTGATCTGCTGCATCTCTAGCTTGCCCAGTTCCTTATTCAATGCCCTCACTTTCCTTTGTAGTGTCCCTATATTCATCGCACATACTGAACTACCTACCTCACTACAGTTCTCTCAACCAGAACTTTGCTTCAAAACTGGATATACCTATCTCTGCCCTTGCTTCTTCCCCCAGTTTTCCTATTAACTGCTATTCATCATTCAACCTAATTTGACTTAAAGCTTCTAACTTTGTTTGTCAGCTGGTCAGCACTGAAGTAGTCTCTGTGTCCTTAACTCCTTATCCTGATCACTGCTGCATGGAGTTGGTGTGTGTGTTCACGTTGCCCCGCATAGAAGTGTTGATGAGCTTGAGTGCTTTATGAATGCTCAGAAGTACTAAGTGCCTACTATAAGCATTCCTTCCTGGATCATTGCTGTGTTCTGTTTGTACAAGACGTTTGTAATCTCTGTTTGACTCATACTTTCTCTACTGCAGTAAGTGAAACTAGTAAGGCTACAACCCACTTCCTTGTAACTGGTTCTTTTTCCTGATAAATGGATTACTGAGCTGGTGCATTGTTCCTTGTTGTGATTCTTCCCTTGACTCCCCTAGGAACACTGAAAAACAGTTTGATATCAGCCTTTTAGTAATGTAATGCTAAACTGTGAACATAAGCTCTGCTTCTTGAATCACCCCTGCATTCTGCTTGACATGGAATTCGCGGAGCCCTTACTGGCTCCCTCTTTCACTTGTACCTTGTCCAGACGTTTATGATTTATATGGAAGTATACTTATTTATAAATATTCAACACTCCAGCTAGTTAGGGAAATTTAAACTTGGCTAGGGCTCTTCTCTGAGAATGTAATTTGTTTTTACAGTAGGAAGTTTCTTTTTGCTTACCTGGAAACACAAATAGGTGTGGCTCCATGAGTGACATGGAAATGACATACTGTCCTGTCTTCATTTTGTGCAAAGACACCATTTGCTATAGTTACCAATGTCACAACTGTGCAGTAGGCAGTTTTGCTCTTTTCCTGCTATTTAAACAAATAAAACAGTATTCCTTGGCTAATTCTTCTTAACATCCTGTAAAATTCTAATTCCAAAATGAAAAACTCCACACCACTTCAGTATTACATTTGAGTGTGCTAAAATTCAAAAGCAATTAAAACAAAACAATTTCTTACAAAGTACTTTTTAAGTTGTCAGTAAAACCAGAAAAAATAGCCACACCAGTAGAAGAACTGTTCTTTTGTGCTAAATTTCTGTAGTATCCTCTTCTGTGATACATGTTGGCATCATCTAATTTACAGGATCATTACAGAACACCTTACTTCTGTGAGTCTTTCCTCATGGTTCCTTACTACCTATGATGGTTGTTCTCTTTTAATTTCACCAAATCTTTTTGGTTTCTAATACCATGATGGGAATGGACCCCATTCCTAAGTCAAAGTACAATTCTGTTTCTGCCACATGTTCAATGGACTTTGTAAACCAATATATATGTAGTCCACTATCTTGGACCACTAATATTAACCTTTCATCTTTTGGCTTGAATTCACCTCTCCTTAACTATTCCTGTGTTCGATCCTGATCAACATGAGGTTGTTCCAGGAGTGTTCTATACTCAAAACTATATTTATGTATTTTCTACATTTCTTGCCTTTTCATCTGATCCTTCACCTTATATTCTTTCTTTTGTTTTTTGGCACATTCAGTTGCTGTCTGATTTTTATCCACTTCTGGTTTAATTTCCATTCCCACTTGACGCTGATAGACTAATGTCCTCATGTTTCAAAACTTTCACTATGTTCTCTTATGAGGTCAGCAGATATGTATGCAGTCCCACGATTGCAGATCTATACATGTAATCACTTTCAAGAAGGTCCATACCTCCTTCAGAAAGGGGAATATGTAATCTTGGTATACACTGATTTTTATAAATCATTTGATATGCATGACGCATCTTTCTTGTTTTCTTATCTAATTTATCCAACACCTTTTGGGGCCAGTTAAGCACTCCAAAACTGTAAGTTAGGGCAAAAAGAGCAAATTGGTTTATAGCTTGAACTTTTATTCCTAGATGTCAATGCTGGTTTCAGGATTAATTTAAGTCTTCTAAAATATTCCTTAGAGTGTTATTTGCATTTGTTCATGTTTTATTGTTGATCCTTTATCAGTTCCCAAATATTTATACACTCCCTCTTGCTCAAGTTCTTTCATATCACATTCTTCTTCCAGACTGATATTTTCTTGGTGCTGCAGCTTTCCTGGTTTAAAGGTTGCTTTTGCACATTTATCAGGACCAAATGCCATTCTTATGTCATCTGAAAAAGTTTTGACTACTTGCAATTGTGCTTTCAGTTCCTCTTCTGATGAACTATACAGTTTTAAATCATCAACAAAGAGGGTAGCTTGCAGATTCACTCTTAAGAAGGAGCATTGTTTTTTGTGTTGTTAGCCAAGCTGGTGTCTGTTCAGGGTGTGCATATAAATAGTTCTTACTCATGGCAAAAATCTTCATGGAAAGATGTTAATTATTTTAGCCACAAGTTAGGTACTCCATCTGGGTCTGGGATTTTCCAATTAGAGGCTTTTATTAACTTTGTTTCAATCTCTCTGGTCATTACTTCATCCCATTTCATATCCTGTCATTTGAACTTCTTATTCTTTCTTTTACTTTTTCTGTCTGTGACAAAAGGAAATACTTCCAGCTCAGCTAGCTGGAATGTTGTAAATAATTATTTGTCATTAGTGAATATTAATATGATTTATATAGAAATGTCACAAAAGGAAATACTGCCAGCACAGCTGTCTGGAATTTTGTAAATAATCATATGTCATTTGTGACTATCAACATGATTCATATGCTTGTCTTACAAATGTATTAGAACTGTATGCTATGTGTATATTAAACTGCTGGTACATGAGCGTGTGTTGAACAGGGCTTGTTTGGCACATTCAGTTGCTGTCTGATTTTTATCCACTTCTGGTTTAATTTCCATTCCCACTTGACGCTGATAGACTAATGTCCTCATGTTTCAAAACTTTCACTATGTTCTCTTATGAGGTCAGCAGATATGTATGCAGTCCCACGATGAGCCTAGATGTGTGACCACAGTGTACCCTGCTGGATTAGAACAGAAATGTATATACACTGTTGTAGCTATGTGAATGTATATATTTTAACAGCGGAAACTAAAACATACAGTGTTAACTTGCAAAACTTCAAGAAAATAGTTGAAATTAAATGGATTTTATGATAGTGCTGTAAAGGTTAGTTTCAATGCAGCAAGGAGACAGGATGTCTAGAACTAGGGTGCATTCTGAATTGTTTTATAAGTGTTTTATTGTTTTATGTCTTCCTTGCAACTGCAAACATCTGAAGGCTATGCATTTTCACAGGGAGATGCTAAATTCTGTTAGTTGCTAACAATGGGGGTTTTGCTTCAGAACTGAAGACAGGTGACAAAAAGTGATGTCATCCTGCAATAGTCCCAGCAGCAATATTTGAGACATAAATTTAAGAACTCTCTGAGTGAGAGAGAGGGAGAGAGAGAGAGAGAGAGAGAGAGAGAGAGAGAGAGAGAGAGAGAGAGAGAGAGAGGGCATTTTATATTTTGTCTTTGACCTAAAAAGAACATCCATTCACCACTTCTGCCTGCTTGTTGTTCTCTAAGTAAGTTTTTTAAAGCACAGTAACTCTTTTAGATTCAGATAGGAATATTGTGAAGTATAACTTAGATGTTTTCTTTATTTATTTGAGACTGTCCTGCAATGCTGTTTTAAATATATCCTGTGAGTTTGAGCTCTGATGTAACTGATTACTTACCTAGTATTGTATTGTTCTTTTATTATTTATTAAATATATGTAAACCTTTCAATTGTGGTTGGTCAGTTTAGAGATATTTAAGCTCTTAGAATACTTGCATATCTATTTGGTGACACTGTGATCCACTCCTAACAGCCTTGTCTCTTGGTCAAAGTACCATTTGCATTAATAGCAACATTACACAGTAGGATTTGGACACCCTTTGCTAAGGGCCTTAAAGTAGCTGGCAAGGAACTGGCTGGTGGCAGTGGGCAGAAGAGGGCATAACTAATAAACCTGTGCCAGCCTTTCCCAGATGTGTGTGTTTGTGTATATAAATCAAATCTCAAAGTCTGTGTGTGTGTGTGTGTGTGTGTGTGTGTGTGTGTGTGTGTGTGTGTGTGTGTGTGTGTCATCTACTTGGGCAGGGTCACAAAGTACTGGTCAGACAGACAGGGTGCTGGAGATCTTAGCTTGGTCAAACAGCTGAGATCTCAACTCTATAGTTGTGCCAGTGGGGAGTTTTATTGGAGGTTTGGAGAGAGAGGGAGAAACCAGCCCCAGACTGACTGTGATCTCTGTGTGCTCTTAAGGGAAATTCCACTTTACTGTGTGTGTACTTGTCATCCTCCCAGTGTGTACGTCCCCCATGGTTGCCAGTGGTGATGATTGAGGCTTCTTGATTACTGGGCCAGTGATGGGGCATCACATATTGATTGGTGGGCAGTTGTGGGATATCCACATCACATATTAATTGGTGGGCAGTGGTGGGATATCCACATCACATATTAATTGGCTTGTATTGGTGGGGTATCCACATATTAGGATTCAATGGTGTGGATATTGAATTCCTGTAGCCTGTAAACAGTGGTCACTAAGGAAGGTGTTTGTACTCTCAATCAGCCACACAGTGAACATTCAGTTTTATATCACAATTGTTTCATTTATTTATTTTTTGTTAGCTTAGTTAGTCAGGGAGAGCAGGCATGCATGTCAGCAGAGGAGTATGGCAAGCTGACAAGGAGCCAGTTGACTGAGATGTACCAGGCTAAAGGACTGGTGAATGGTGACCTGACTAAAGCAAGAATGATTGCAGCCTTGAGCACAGCTGCATCACAGACCAGTAATCAGGAGGACAACCAGACTGGCCTTGGAGATTTGCAACTCTCAGAAAAAGGAGAGTTCAACCTTTCCATAGAGGACTTAAACATCCTTCTGGAGTTAAAGAGACTTGAACTGATGCTAAACATTTGGAAATAGAAGCTGCAGAGAGACTGAGATGTCTGGACGCTGAGGACAATGAGAGGCAGAGGCATCATGAAAAGGAGATGCTGACATTTCACCAGGGTCACGGAGGTAGTGGGGAAGGGAAAAACTGAATTCCAGAAGCCACAAAGGTCAGTAAATTTCTTCTAAAATTTACAGACAGTGATAATTTTGATAGTTTCATTCATGTGTTTGAAAGGGTATGTGAACAGTATAATGTTGACCAAGGGCTCTGTGTACAGTTTCTGACCACCTTACTCCATGGTAAAGCTGCAACTGCTGTTTCTAAATTGTCTGATAATGATTGCTTAAATTATAATACGGTCAAAATTTGTTTATTAGAATGTTTTAAGTTAACACCTGAAGCTTACGGTAAAAGATTTGTGAGCATATATGCAAGGCAAATGAAAGTATGTGTGAATATATTGCTGAACTAAACACTTATTTTCAAAGGTGGGTGAGTGGATGTCAGGTCACCACTTTTGAGTGGCTGGCAGATCTTTTGGTGAGGGAACAAGCCCTTAGGACTTTGCCTGAGGACATAAGAATCTGGTTAGCAGATAGGCAATCTAATACTGTAGATGAGTCGGGGAATAAGGGAGACCTATACCTAGTAAGCAGGGCATCACTGCACAGGAAAGGGATACCTAGTGTTGCTCATAGGTCTAAGGGAACCCATGGTGGGCAGCCTAGGCCACCCCAATAGAGTCTAGCAGTAGCAGGGGAAACCATTAGTCCAGGTACATGTCCAGGATCAAGGGTTAAATGTTTTAAATGCAACCAGTGGGGCCATGTAGCATATAGATGTCCATGGAGTCTAGGTGGGGAACAAAAGTTTGGAGAGCCAGTAAGTGGGAATGACAGATTACCAGCAGAAAGTTTTTTCAAGACAACAAGGGTACTAAACTACCACAAGTGGCTACATCCAATCATAGTAAATGGGAAATAGATCATTGATAAGAGAGACACAGGCTCTGAACTAACTATTGTGAAGCCTGCAATGGTTAAAGAGGAGCACTAATTGCTTGGGCAGTCTGGTCTAGTCAGAGCTTTAGGAGGGATGCCATTCCAAATACCTTTGGCTTGGGTTCACCTTGACTGGGAGGGTAGAAATGAAGCAGGCAAGTAGGTGTGTTTGAGGATATCCCTGCAGATTTCCTGATACAGAATGATTTTGATAATGCAGTACCTTGTGTGCATGCAGTTAAATGCAGTCAGGCTTGGAGACAAGCATGTGGGTCTGATAGCCTGGGGGGACCCTTACAGACTGCACATTTGCAGCTAGGACTGGTGAGGTGGTTACTTCAGAGAGGGAGCTACCCTGTAGCAGAGAGACTGAAGGTGAGCCACAGCTGCTTGTAGGTACTGATGTTCCCTTGGACAGAGTGACTGCAATGGCAGAGGTGAGTAGTATTAGTACTCAGGCTGACAGTGAGGCACTGCTATCAGAGAATACCAGAGTTTCTGTGGAGGGGGATCTGAGAAGGGTTACCAAAAGTGAGTTGAGACCGGCTCAGCTCTCAGACCCTAAATTACAAGGCTTGACAGATGTAGCTAGTGAGGCACCTGATTTTTAAGGGAAGGGGGAATCTGTATACTGGGACAAAGGGTTACTGTATAGATAGTGTACTCATGAAGGAGGGCTAGAGGGTGAGAAAATACAGCAGTTGGCAATCCTCAGAGCCTAGCGTCTGGCATTTCTAGCCATAGCCCATGATATTCACTTTGCAGGTCTTATGGGCATAAAGCGTACCAAGAGATGCATTATGCAGAAGTTTTATTGGCATGGTATTTCCAGAGATGTAACAGGGTACTGCTGGACCTGTGAGCAGTGCCAAAAGGTAGGCAAGTCAGGAGACAAGGTGAAAACTCCTTTGATGCCTTTATCTGTGATTGAGGAGCCATTTCAGAGAGTAGCTATGGATACTGTAGGGCCTCTGAGTATCCCAAGTTCCACAGGTAAAAAGTATATCTTAGTGGTAGTAGATTATGCTGCCATATACCCTGAGGTGGTGGCCCTATCCTTCATTGAGGCAGAAAAGGTGGCAAATGCTTTGTTAGAGATTTTCAGCAGGGCAGGTTTCCCAAAAGAAGTACCGACTGACAGAGGTGCCAATTTCATGTCAGACCTGCTGGCTTGTCTGTGGAAGTACTGCGGGTTGAAGCACCTAAATACCATCCCCTACCATTCCAAGACTAATGGTCTGTTTGAGAGGTTAAACTCTACACTCAATACCATGCTACTGGTATTTGCAGACCACTTTAAGAGGGAGTGGGACAAATATTTGCCCATCTGTTTTTTTCTTACAGACGTGTCCCAGGAATCCACAGGTTTTTCACCCATTGATTTGCTGAATTGGCATAGAGTGAGGGGACCTCTAGAGTTGATCTGAAAAGAGTGGGAGGGTGAGTGTGAATCCCACAAGGAGTTTGTTGTTGCATATGTCCTAAACTTCAGGACAAGGCTCAGGGACCTCATGGGCTTGGCCCAGGAGAACATGGCAGAAGCCCAACAGCAGAAAAACGTCTGGTATGACAAGAATGCTTGAGACAGAGAGTATGCTGTAGGGCAGCAGGTAATGGTTCTCATTCCTGTCAGACACAACAAACTGCAGACAGCTTGGGAGGGACCCTTCAAAGTGATAAGGAAGGTAAGTGATGTTAACTACATGGTCAAACTGCCAGGAAGGAGGCAGGGGCACAAATTTTACCATATTAACATGATGAAACCTTAGCATGACAGGGAATCCTTTGTGCTAAGTATTGGCAATAGGAAGCAGGAGGAGTCTGAGCAGGACCTTTGGCTACAGGGAACCAGCCAGCCAAATCTCAAATTTCATGGTGGAGCCTAGGATTGCAGATGTCTGATATAACAGTGCAGCACCATAGTGTGGTTGGCAATGCCAATGTAGATGGGCTCTCAAGACAGGGAATGGGGTAAGGTACTCCCAGATAAGCCCAAACCTCTCAAGCAACGTTTCTCAAGGGTCTCTTGAGAAACTGGCTTGAGTTTTCGGGAGGAAGAAGTGTGACAAAGGGAAATACTGCCAGCCCAGCTAGCTGGAATTTTGTAAATAATTATATGTCATTTGTGAATGTTAATATGATTTATATAGAAGCGTCACAAAAGGAAATACTGCCAGCACAGCTATCTGGAATTTTGTTAATAATCATATGTCATTTGTGAATATCAACATGATTCATATGCTTGTCTTGCAAATGTATTAGAACTGTATGTTATGTGTATATTAATTTGCTGGTACAGAAGTGTTTCTTGAACAGGGTTGTACAGTATTGAGCCTAGATGTGTGACCACACAGTACCCTGCTGGATTAGAACAGAAATGTATATACAGTATTGTAGCTGTGTGAATGTATATATTTTTAACAGTAAAACCTAGAACATAGAGGGTTGACTTGCAAAACTTTAAGAAAATAGTTGAAATAATTTTTTTTATGATTGTGCTATAAAGGTTAGTTTTAATGCAGAAAGGAGACAGGATGTCTAGAACTAGGGTGCCTTCTGCATTGTTTTTTAAGTGTTTTATTGTTTTATGTCTTCCTAGTAGCTGCAAACATCTGAAGGCTATGTGTTTTCACAGGGAGATGCTAAATTCTGTTAGTTTCTAACAATGGGGGTTTAGCTTGGGAACTGAAGTTAGGTGACAAAATGTGATGTCATCCTGCAAGTATCCCAGCAGCAATATTTTCAATATTAATTTAAGAACTCTCTGAGATAGAGAGAGAGAGAGAGAGAAAGAGGGCATTTCATTTTTTGTCTTTGACATAACAAGATCAAAAACTCACCACTTCTGCCTGCTTGCTGTTTTGTAAATAAGTTTTTCGGGTATAGTAACTTTTTTAGATTCAGATAGGAATATAGTAAAGTATAGCTTAGATGTTTTCTTTATTTATTTGAGACTGTCCTGCAATGTTGTTTTAAATATTTCTTGTGATTTTGAGCTCTGATGTAACTGATTACTTACTGAATATTATCTTGTTCTTTCATTATTTATTAAATATATTTAAACCGTTCAATTGTGACTGGTCTGCTTAGAGATATTTAAGCTCTTAGAGTACTTGCATATCTACTTGGTGACACTGTGGGCCACTCATAATAGCCTTGTCCCTTGGTCAAACTACCATTTGGATTAATAGTAACATTATACAGTAAGATTGGACACCTTTTGCTAAGAACCTTAAAGTAGCTGATAATGAGCTGTATGGTGGCAGTGAAAAATACCTTAAAGTCTGGGCAGAAGGGGGCATAGCTAATAAAACTGTGCCAGCCTTTCCCAGATGAGTGTGTATGTATAAATCAAATCTGAAAGTATTTTGTGTGTGTGTGTGTGTATGTGTGTGTGTGTGTGTGTGTCAGGTACTTGGGCAGGGACACGAAGCACTGGCTCAGACAGAGAGGTTGCTGGAGGTCTTAGCTTGGCCACTCAGCTGAGATCTCAACTCTATACCTGTGCCAGTGGGGAGTCTTACTGGGGATCTGGAGAAAGAGGGAGAAACTTGTCCCAGTCTAACTGTGATTGCTGTATGCTCTTAAGGGAAATTATACTTTAATGTGTGTGCACTTATCCTCCCAGTGTGTACGTCCCCCACTGTTGCCAGTGGTGAGGATTGAGGCTCCTTGTTTACTGGGACAGTGATGGGGCATTACATATTAATTGGTGGGCTGTGGCGGGATATCCACATCACATATTAATTGGCTTGTAGTGGTGGTATTTCCACTTATTAGGATTCAGTGGTGTGGATATTGAATTCCTGTAGCCTTTAAACAGTGGCCACTAAGGAAGGTGTTTGTACTCTCAATCAACCACACAGTGAATAGTCAGAGTTTCATATCACAATTGTTTTATTTATTTATTTATTTGTTAGCTTAGTTAGTCAGGGAGAGCAGGCAAGCATGTCAGCAGAGGAGTATGGCAAGCTGACAAGGAGCCAGTTGGCTGAGATCTGCCAGCCTAAAGGACTGGTGCATGCTAACCTGACTAAAGCAGAAATTATTGTAGCCTTGGGCACAGCTGCATCACAGACCAGCAATCAGGAGGGCAACCAGGCTGGCCTTGGAGATGTACAACTCTCAGAAAATGGACAGTTCAACCTTTCCATAGAGGACATAAAAATCCATCTGGAGTTAAAGAGATTTGAACTGGAGTCCAAACATTTGGAAATAGAAGCAGCAGAGAGACTGAGACATCTGGAACTTGAGGACAATGAGAGACAGAGGCAACATGAAAAGGAGGTGCTGATTATTTGACAGGGTCATGAAGGTAATGGGGAATGGAATAACCGAACCCCAGAAGCCACAAAGGTCAGTAAATTTCTTTCACAATTTGCAGAGGGTGATAATTTTGATAGTTTCATTCATATGTTTGAAAGGGTATGTAAACAGTATAATGTTAACTAAGGGCTCTGGGTAGAGTTTCTGACCCCTTACTCCACAGTAAAAGTGTAACTGCTATTTATAAATTTCCTGATACTGATTGCTTAAATTATAATGCAGTAAAAAATTGTTTGTTAGAATGTTTTAAGTTAACATCTGAAGCTTATAGGAAAAAGTTTTGTGAGCATAGACACAAGGCAGATGAAAGTGTTTGTGCAATATATTGCTGAACTAAGCACTTATTTTCATAGGTGGGTGAGTGGATGTCAGTTTACCACTTTTGAAGGGCTGGGAGACATTTTGGTGCGGGAACAAGCCCTTAGGACTTTGCCTGAAGACATGAGAATCTGGTTAGCAGATAGGCAATAGGTTCATAGGTTCTTAGGTGTGTACTAGGCTAATGGCACTAGAGCCTTTACAAGACTAGCCCATAGGATTACCCTGGTATCGTGCCACCAACCTTAATTCCCAGTGCCTCTGTTGAGTAGAGCCACTGGAGTGATCCCCGGGGTGAATTTTCTATTTCCCATCCACTCATCAAGATTTCTTTTAAGAGGGCCAGTGAGGTGCTCTGCTTGACATGTATGGGAAGTCTATTCCATAGCATGAGCAGTCTCTGGGTTATGAACCTGTCCCTCCAGCATGTTCTGTTGATTGTGGTAGTCAGGTTGAGGTCTCTGGAGCATGTGGTGTGGAGGGATTGTGATTTCTTTAGATGCAGCATTTCTAACAGAGCTGAATCAGACATGGCTTTGTAAGTCAAGCAGAGATCGCCTCTAAGTAGGCGATATGAGACAGAGAATAGTTGGAGTTTTTTGAGTCTGTCCATATAGGACAAGTGTTTAAGGCCTAGGATCCTCTTTGTGAGGTACTTTTGCGGCCTCTTCAGTTGTTGCAAGTGTCTAGTGAGGCACATGCCAAATGGGTTGTTGTACTCGATGATTGGCCTTATGAGGGAAGAGTAGAGGGAGACAATGACCTCTTTCTTCCTGGATGCAAAACCCTTAGTAATGAGATGTGGCACATAGAAGTACTTTCTGACCACAGTGGCAACATGTTGGTCAAAAGAGAGGTTGCTGTCAACCTGTGTTCCCAGATCTCGTATAATGCCTTCTATGTTCAGTGGACTACCATCAATGTGGTAATTCAAGGCAACTGGAGGTTTTTCCCAAAGGGGACGAAGACACATTTTTTTTGGCATTGAGCTTAAGGCCATGGTTCTGACACCAGTCGTTGGTCTCATTGAGGTCTTTCTGTAGGATGTCAGCATCACTTGGGGAGTTAATAATAGCTCCCAACTTGCAATCATCTGCAAACTTTGTCAGCCAGAGTCCCTTCATGTTGGCTTGGACTTCAGAGAAGTAGGTACCAAACAGGGGAGGACCCAGGACCGAATCCTGTGGGACTCCACTTGTGACTGGTTGGCAGTCTCACTTAGAGTCAGCTACTTTCACACAGTGGGTTCTATCTGTGAGCCAGTTTGCAACCCACCTAGTGATATACAGGTTGATGCCTAGCTTAGTAAATTTTTCTATGATTCCTGAGTGGGGAATGGTATTAAAGGCCTTGGCCAGATCAAGGTAGGCTGTATGAACCACCTTACCTTCATCCACAGCTCTGGTGAACAACTCAAAGAAGTCAACTAAGTTGAGCAGGCATGATCTACCCTTCACAAAACCAAACTGTGTAGGATCCAGAGTTTGGAGACTTCCTATATCCTTGTTTATTAGGTCCATGATGATGCGTTCCATAGCTTTACATATCAGACTCATCAAGCTAATGTGGCAATAGTTCCCTGGGTCTTTAGTCACTCCTCTTTTCTGGAGAGGGATGACTGTAGCAGTGTGCCATTCGGTGGGGACAAAGCCTGAGCTGAGGCTGTGATTGAACAGGGCACACAGGTGAGGTGCCAGTTCACTCTGTAGTTCATGTAGAACACAGTCAAGGATACGGTCACGTCCCATAGAAGCTGTATTATTGACCTTGGACAGTGTTGTTTTAACCTGTGCAGCAGTAATACTGGGTGTCTGGCAATTCTACTGGTATTGTGATTGGTCCTTTGGTGGGGAGAGGGGTAAAGTTAGCACTGAATCTGTTTGCCAGTATATTTGCAATATCTGTTGGCTCAGTATAGGAGATACCATTGTGCAGTAGCTCAGAGCAAATCTGGGTATTACCATGGAGATTCTTTACATAATTATAGAAGACCTTGTTGATGTCTTTACTATCTGCTGCAATTCTGTTTTCATAGCTAGCTTTAGAAGATTTGATGAGGGATCTCAACCTTTTGCTGAGGCCGATAAGGGAGTCTTTCCAGTCTTGGGACTTCACCTTATTCTGCATTAGTTTCTTCCTCCTGTTGTAGAGTTTGTTTATGGCAGGGGACCACCACATTTGCTTCCTTTTTTTGAGGAGAGTGTCTTAGTTCTATTGGGTATGGCGAGATCCATGCATTTGTGTACATGTTTGTACAGTGCATTGGTGCATGATATGGCGGTCATGCAACTATTCTCTATTTGCATGGGTGCCGTGAAGTTAGTCACCTTTGTTTTTAGGAACCCAAAGTTAGCAGATGAGATGAGGAAGAAGGGAGACCTATGCCTAGCAAGCAGGGCATCACTGCACAGGAAAGGGATACCCATTACTGCTCATGGGTCTAAGGGAACCCATGGTGGGCAGCCTAGGCCACCCCAACAGAGTCCAGCAGTACCAGAGGAAGCCACTAATCCATGGACATGTCCAGGATTAAGGGTTAAATGCTCTAAATGCAAGCAGTGGGGGCAAGTAGCATATAGATGTCCATGGAGGCAAGGTGGGGTACAAAAGGTGGGAGAGCCAGTAAGTGGAAGTGACAGAATGCCAGCAGTAAGTTGTTTTGAGACAACAAGGGTACCAGACTACCACAAGAGGTTATAGCCTATCTTACTAAATGGGAAAGAGGCCACTGCTAAGAGAGAGACACAGGCTCTGACCTAACAATTGTGAAGCCTGCAATGGTTAAAGAGGAACACTAGTTTCTTGGGCAGTCTACTCCAGTTAGAGCTTTAGGAGGGACCCAATTCTAAATACTTTTGGCTAGGGTTCACCTTGACTGGGAGGGTGGAAAAGCAAGCCAGCAAGTAGGTGTGTTTGAGGATATCCATGCAGATGTCCTGATAGGGAATTATTTTGATAATGCCTTACCTTGTGTGCATGCAGGTACATGCAGTCAGGCTTGGAGACAAGCATGTGGGTCTGGTAGTCTGGGGAGGGGGTACCCAGAGAGACTCCACACTTGCTACTAGGATTGGTGAGGTGGTTACTTTAGTGAGGGAGCTACCCTGTAGCAGTGATACTGAAGGTGAACAACAGCTGCTTGTAGGTAGTGATACTCCATTGGTCAGAGTGACTGCAAGGGCAGAGGTGAATAGCAGTAGTGCCCAGGCTGACAGTGAGACTCTGCTGTCAGAGAATACCAGACTTCCTGTGGAAGGGGAGCTGGGAAGGGTTACCAAGAGAGAGGTGAGACAGACATTACAAGGCCTGAGAGAGGTAGCTAGTGAGGCACCTGATTTTCAAGGGAAGAGGGAATCTGTATACTGGGAAAAAGGGTTACTTTATAGAGAATGGACCCCTGAGGGAGGGCTAGAGGCTGAGAGAATACAGCAGTTGGAAATGCTCAGATCCTACCCTCTGGCACTTCTAGCTATAGCCCATGATATTCCCTTTGCAGGTCATATGGGCATAAAGTATACCAATAGACTTTTATTGGCCTGGGATTTCCAAAGATGTAGCAGGGTACTGCAGGACCTGTGTGCAGTGCCAAAAGGTAGGCAAGGCAGGAGACAAGGTGATAGCTCCTTTGTTGCCTTTGCCTGTGATTGAGGAGCCATTTTAGAGGCTAGCTATGGATACTGCGGGGCCTCTGAGTATCCCAAGATCCACAGGGAAAAAGTATATCCTAGTGGTAGTAGATTATGCTTCCAGATACCATGAGGCGGTGGCCCTATCCTCCATTGATGCAGAAAAGGTGGCAAATGCTTTGTTAGAGATTTTAGGGTAGGTTTCCCAAAAGAATTAATGACTGACAGAGATGCCAATTTCATGGCAGACCTGCTGGCTTGTCTGTGGAAGCACTGTGGGGTGAAGCACCTAAAGACCACCCCCTCCCATCCCCAGACTAATGGTCTGGCTGAGAGGTTAAACTCTATACTCAAGATCATGCCACTGGCATTTGCAGACCAGTTTAAGAGGGAGTTGGACAAATATTTGCCCCATCTGTTGTTTGCTTACAGACAGGTTCCACAGGAATAAACAGGTTTTTCACTCTTCAAGTTGCTGCATGGGCATAAGGTGAGGTGACATTTAGATTTGATCTCAGATGAGTTGGAGGGTGAGTGTGAATCCCACAAGGAATCTGTTGTGGCATATGTCCTAAACTTCAGGAAAAGGCTCAGGGAGGTCATGGGCTTGGCCTAGAAGAACCTGGCAGAACCCCAACAGTAGAAAATATGTGGTATGACAGGAATGCTTGAGCCAGAGAGTATGCTGTAGGGTAGCAGGTAATGGATCTCATTCCTATCAGATGCAACAAGCTGGAGACAGGTTGGGAGGGACCCTTCAAAGTGGTAAAGAAGTTAAATAATGTTAACTAGATAGTCAAACTGCCATTCAGGAAACAGGGGCACAAATTGTACCCTGTTAACATGATGAAACCTTACCATGACAGGGATACCCTTGTGCTAAGTATTGGCAATAGGTGGCAGGAGGAGTCTGAGGGGGATCTTTGGGTACAGGGAACTAACCAGCCAAATCCAAAATTAATATGGTGGAGCCTAAGGTTGCAGGCATATGATATTACAGTCTAGCACCATAGTGAGGTTAGCAATGCCAATGCAGATGGGCACTCAAGACAGGGAATGGGGTAAGGTATTCCCAGAAAAGCCCAGCCCTCTCAAGCAATGTTTCTCAAGGGTCTCTTGAAAAACTAGCTTGAGTTTTCAGGGAAAAAATGTGTGAGAAAGGGAAATACTGGCAGCCCAGTTAGCTGAAATTTTGGAAATAATTATATGTCATTTGTGAATATTAATATTATTTATATAGAACTGTCACAGAAAGAAATTATGTCAGCACAGCTATCTGGAATTTTGTTAATCATATGCCATTTGTGAATATTAACATGATTCAAATGGTTGTCTTACAAATGTATTAGAACTGTTTGTTATGTGCATATTAATTTGCTGGTACAGACATGTGTATTGAACAGGTTTGTACAGTCCTGAGCCTAGATGTGTGACCACAGTGGCCCCTGCTGGATTAGAACAGAAAAGTATATACACTATTATAGCTGTATGAATGTATATGTTTTAACAGTGTGAACTAGAACATAGATGATTCACTTGCAAAACTTCAAGAAAATAGTTCAAATTAAATTGTTTTTATGATTGTGATATAAAGATTAGTTGCAATGCAACAAGAAGACAGGACATCTAGAACTAGGGTGCCTTCTGCATTGTTTTGTAAGTGTTTTATTGTTTTGTCTTCCTAGCAGCTGCAAACATTTGAAGACTATATGTTTTCACAGGGAGATGCTAAATTCTGTTAGTTTCTAACAATGGGGGTTTAGCTTGGGAACTGAAGTCAGGTGACAAAAAGTGATGTCATCCTGCAAGTATCACAGCAGCAATAGTTGAGATATTAATTTAAGAACTCTCTGAGAGAGAGAGAGAGAGAGAGAGAGAGAGAGAGAGGGTATTTTGTATTTTGTCTTTGACCTAACAACAACATCCACTCACCACTTCTGCTTGCTTGTTGTTCTGTAAGTAAGTTTTTAGGGCATAGCAACTCTTTTAGATTCAGATAGGAATATTGTAAAGTATAGCTTAGATGTTTTCTTTATTTATTTGAGACCATCCTGCAATGTTGTGTAAATATTTCCTGTGATTTTGAACTCTGATGTAATTGATTACTTACTGAGTATTGTCTTGTTATTTCATTATTTATTACTAAATATATTTAAATCTTTCAATTGTGGCTGGTCTGTTTAGATATATTTAAGCTCTTAGGGTACTTGTATATCTATTTGGTGACATTGTGGGCCACTCCTAATAGCCTTGTCTCTTGGTCAAGCTACTATTTGAATTAATAGTAACATTACGCAGTAAGACTGGGCACCCTTTGCTAAGGGCCTTAAAGTAGCTGATATAAGCTGGCTGGTGGCAGTGAAAACTACCTTATAGTCTGGGCAGAAAGGAGCATACCTAGTAAACCTGTGCCAGCCTTTCCCAAGATGTGTATGCGTGTGTATGTATATAAATCAAGTCTCAAAGTGTGTGTATGTGCGTGTGTGTGTGTGTGTGTGTGTGTGTGTGTGTGTGTGTGTGTGTGTGTGTGTGTGTGTGTGTGTGTGTGTGTGAGCTACTTGTGAGGGACACGGAGCACTGGTTGGACAGAGAGGGTGCTGGAAGTCTTAGCTTGGTCACTCAGCCGAGATCTCAACTCTATAGCTATGCCAGTGTGGAGTCTTACTGGGGATTTGGAGAAAGAGAGAGAAACTAGCCCCAGACTAACTGTGATCTCTGTGTGCTCTTAAGTGACTTTACTGTGTCGGTACTTGTCATCCTCCCAGTGTGTACATCCCCCACTGTTGCCAATGGTGAGGACTGGGGATCCTTGATTACTGGGCCCATGATCACACTATCTATTTAGCATCTTTATTATGTTCCACGGGGTCTTCATAAATATTTCTCCAAAATGTATCTATTTCTTCCTTTTTGGTGGTCTTTGAATTCCTTTTACGTTGCTTCCCAATTCTCTATAAAACTTTTTTGGGTCATCAATAAATTGCGTATTTTGTACTTTTACTTGATATTTATCTGTGTATCTTCTACGTTTTTTTGCCTGTGCTAATATTTTTACTTTATGATTGGTGATAATGCATGATAAATCCTGGTCTGTTATAATGCTGCACATTGCTTTTATCATGTCTATCTTTCTGAGTATTTTTGTTGATCTGTTCCCTCATTTATATGCCTCTAGCAGTGACACTTCTTGTCTTTATTGTTTTATATTTTTCTCTATTTGATATTTCCATGATGACATTTGATTTCTCCCCGTCCTTTCCCTTACTACCCTGTGTTCTTGTGGTAGGACTTTATCTATCATTGATTTGGCTACACAATAATGTATCCTATTTACTTCTGTTATCTTGCATGAGTCTCTATGGACAATCCTAATTACTATGTTCATTTGCTTTATCAAATTTCTAACTTTTTGGGTTTTATTGAATTCTGCAGTCTATTTCTTTCATTGATCTTAATATTTCTAGCCATCTCTATTAAATCAAGGAATTCTTCTTTTAGATAATTTTCTTCTAAACTGAGGGCACATTCTTTGTTCCCAATTTCTTGCGGGCATTCTATAGAAATTTCCAGAGCTTCTTCCTGTGCCACATTCTCTTCAGTTTCACCCTGTGCCATCCATTGTTTTTTCATATGAGAAATCACTGGCCTATCACTCCCTGACATTGACTGTGTCAGAGTTGCCACAGTTTCCTGCTCTTTCACTTGCTGTATAGCTCCAACTGAACCATTTGTACTGGTTTCCTATGGGAGACTCCAAATTATCTTCATGTCAACTGATTAAATGATTTCTGCTCCCCTTTTCCCCTTAATTTGGGTGTTCATTGCCCTATCCTGTTGTGTTGTTATCCAACTTAAATTTTCTACACTAAATTTTTTGCAGGTAATCCATAACCTTGGTTTCTATTTAACTTCTCCATTACTAATCCTCTTTTCTACTTTTCCTCTTTGTTTTCTTATTTTTTGTATTGTGAAATTTTCCATATCTGGATGTCTTTGCCTGTATTTCTGTATTTCTCTTCAAATATCTTTGGTGCTGCTCTTTTTGCATTGGTTAGTTTTGCTTTCTCCTTTGCATAAATATTGCACCGTATTTAATCTCATTTTCTTTCCCATGTTCATATTTCTTTTCCAGATGTCTCCTGCTCCTCTTGTTTCTCCTTAATTTGGAGACTAGTTATTCCATCATGCTGTGATATGACCTATGTTAGACTTTCTACACTGAATCCTTCACTATGCTTGCCATATTGTTGTGCTGATATAGACTTAACAGTTACGCTGTTATTCATTCAAACAGTATCCATGTCTCAGGATACATATAGGATTCCTAACCTATGACATTCTAATACCATCCGTGTTTCTTTGCTATTCCTGTTACCCTCAGCTAGTATCCAGCAGCAAGTCTCGCTACGACAGTATTGCGCTAACTCTTGTCCACCGTCAGGCTACTTCCTCACCAGTGAAATTAAAATAAAGGTAATTGCCATCAGGTGTAGGTTGCTTTATTGCATCTTGCTCATGCTTACTGCTTGATGGGTATTGTACAAAAACCTTACTGCTCACCTTACAGATTCTGAGCTCATATGAATGCTCTATATAGTCAATTCATACTGAGCTTGGCTGGGTTATACATCTGGTCCATCCAATATGTCTTCATCAACAGACTTGCTCTAGGTCTTGGCCATCCTAATCTAAACAGGATCCTTTTAAATGTATACTTAACTCCCAAAAGCCTTTGTATTTTCATATAAGTGTATGGATTTTTAATATTTTTAAACATTGTGGTAAAAATAAACTATATAAAGTGCATAAAAATTAATTTACATTATCTATGTGAAACAGAATGTCATGTTGTTTGGAATCCTCAGGAAAGTGTCCAGAATTATAATATCAAAGATGAAAATGCAATATACATATATATATATATATATATATATATATATATATATATATATATATATATATATATATATATATATATATATATATATATATATATATATATATATATATATACACACACACACACACACACACACACACACACACACACATACACACATATCTATATCTATCTATCTATCTATATATATATATATATATATGTGTGTATATGTGTGTGTATGTATTAATCATAGGCTGCCAAGTGTCTTATCAAAATTCACTAATTCATTGCTGGCAAACCTTAACATGATAACCATCAGGTCAATAAGAAGTAAATAGTAATAATTTTGCTCTCAGCTGTAAGAAGAAAGCATGTTACATTGTTTTTATATTAAGCTACACATGTTGGGAAGGGTAAAATCTCTTATCAGAAAGAAGTGTGTTTTCACAATCAAACAGTCTTTTCAATTTTGGTACATGTGCATTTAGGCTGCTGCCTTTCTGTTTTGTCTCCTCATTTGCCCTTGTGTATTTATTCCTTTGGACTTTAGTAATGCTACCAATACTAAATGAACAACGGTGGGAAATGTGATGACCAGCACAATCTGAACACAAATGAAGATAATGAACTTCATGTAAAACCAGTGTCATAGTGAAATTACTGGCCTTTCATGAAGACAAACAGAACATAGTCAGACTATTTTATTTAGTTATCATTTGATAACTGGAGCATCCAGTTATGTTGTGCTTCATTTTCAGTGGAGACCTGATGAAAAGTTCCAGAAACACTGACATAAAGAATACAAATAAAAATAAGAATAAAACAATACTGGGCAAAAACAGAGACTAATTACAAAATCAAATAATGCATCTATGAACAGAAAGATACACACATTGAAAATTCAAATCTGTATAATACACCACTGAACTAAGAAAATAACTGTATATACCAACCTCAGCACAAATATAACTAATACAGCAAACTGATGGCAATATCATTTGATTAAACAAAAAAGGTAAATATTGGGCTAATAGAGTAATCTGTTGGTAACACAACTAACTAATGCTAATATGAGCTGACTATACTGTAATATTTACATCTCCACCAGACAATGTCTACAAAATGTTTATACAAGGTTTTCTTGAATGTCATTGGATAGAGGATATTCTTGACTGGATTAGACAGCTTGCAACTGAAACAAAGTAGAGGCTGAGCAGGTCATCTCAATATGAACTGTGGATCTCTTTGTTTTTACTACAACATTATCCTTAGATCTGAGATTGCAGGAATGTTGGTACTATTCAGTGAAGAGGGTTCATTGGGAAGGGTCCTACAGTACAGGAAATGCATGTCAGAACTGAACAACCAGTAGTATAACTTGTTTTTCGATGATAGTCGAAGTGGAAGAAGGTTACTGTGTTATCTCTGAGGAACAGAGCCGAGACTGAATTTAATAGACTTATGGTACATTCATGAGATATCAGAGTAGTTAACACATGCAGAGAGTGACTACAAGTTTGGATTTGGATTATTTGATGGGAAAGAATCTAATATGGTAAGGACTGACTACAGCTGAATGCACATTTTAACAACAGTAAGTCTTTGAACTGGAAGGCAAATTATGCTGTCAAGAATGAACTCAAGGGCCGTTAGTCTATTTCATAATAAGTTGCTTTACCTTTGACTGTAATGTCATTTAGAGCAGAGAAGGTTTCACCATCTATAATGGCTACTGTAGTAGATGATGAAACTATTTTTTCTGGCATTAAGGAAGAGAGTCTCTAAGACATTTATAAAGGACTGAGAACTTAGCCTGTACATTATTTGCCTGAAAGTTCATGATTTATTTATTTATGTGTTTATTTATTTATTTATTTTCTGGGGGAAGAGCAAAGCAAGGCAGTATCATCTATTTACTGGATAAGAACAGGTTGTTGCAGTGATCTTCAAGGGAATTCATATTTTGATTAAAGACAAGCAAATTTAGGACTGAGACTTGTGTTACCCTTTTATGTTTAGCAAGGAATGAGAACAGTGCATCTCACCACTTAATTTAAACTTTTCTTGCTGAGAGGTAGTTCAGGAAGCGGCTCAATGTATTACAACAGTGTATACCCAGCCCTGACAATCTGTTTCTAAGTCTGGTATGGCTTATATTGTTGAAGGCCTAGGATATGTCCAAGAACAGCCATGACAATGCTTCTCTTTTGTTGAATTTCTCTGTGGCAAATTCTATCACAATGAAAAGTGCTAAGTTTACAAGGAAGCCTTTTGTGGAACTGATGTGGTGATGCTTTTCGTATGCTGTTAGTGAATGGTTTGTGACTATTCTGGAAATCCGTTCACAAATAGACTAATAAACTCCACAAAAACACGGACAGGCGAGCAGGAGCACAAATGGAGACAGCTTCATAGTTTAAAATGGTTTTAATTAATCCAGGTAAAATGTTAGTGCTTTCGGCCAAACCAATGTTCAGCCTTCATCAGACAAACAGCGGAATGCTCAGTATCCACTATTCTGGAAATGGTTTTCAAGATTGATAATCTTTTATATTTGTTAAGCTTGGGTGAGGCTCTTCCATTTGGTTTGTGATTTTGGAGGCTTCTTTCCACAGGGCCACAGGTATGCCCTCTCTGATGCTTCTGTCAAACAAGAGGATAAAGATTATTCTAATGGAGTGGCATGCTAAATTTTGACATCTGGTGAGATGCCAGCTGACCCAGTAGAGTAACTTTCCTTTGTCTTAGGTAATAGCATCCTGACTGTAAATATGCTGATTTCATTCCACTGGACCTGAAGTAATTTTGGTGTCTTTGTGGGTCTCATCTGGTAATGCTTTTTCAATGCAGAGTTTAGAGTTTCTGTAGTCTTCCAGCATTCTGGGTGGGATGGGACAAAGTGATGCAGTAGAATTGTTTCCTGATCTCAATATAGAATTTATGGTTCTCTAACAACATTATTTAGTTAGCCAATTGTTACAGTTAAAGAAAATTTTTTTTGTGAATGTTGACTACCTTCTTCTACCTGTTTCTAAGCAATCTCTATAGTTCAAGTGAAGAATATTTTTTACAGTGGGTATATTTTACCGCAACTTTGTCCTATTCAACAATCAGGGCTTTCAAGGTGTGAGAAATCCATGGATGGGAAATGTACTTACCTGTTAATTACCTTAACTGGTATAACGTTGTTAGTAATGCATATTAAAGTATGTGGAAAGTAAAATAGCTTATTCTAAGGTTGTCAGGTGACACAACTCCATTTAATATCACTTAGCTGATTGAGGAAATCACTGTCTATATTTCATATGTTGAGATAATTATGGTTTCTGGATATCCTTTTCTGCTGATGGTAATAAATGTGGACAATGATTGATTATCGAATATGTAGGGATGACTACTAGCTAAAATTGTTTGATAAGAGGAAACTAATTAAGTATGTTTTCTTCATTGGATTGTTAATATGTAGATGATGTAGATTTGATTAGCAATGCCCCTCATTAAGCAGCGATGGTTAATGAATGGACATAACTAGCTCAGGGTAATAAGTTGCAAGTATCCTTTAGACCTGGGTTTGATTTTTCACAAGAAATATTTACCTGCTACATAACTCTGAAAAAAAGGTTAATTGTGTAAGAGCTCCCAGCTCACCAGAGAATAATGGAAATTAGTCTTCAGTGGCTTTACTTATTTATTTATTTATTTATTTTTTTTTTTTGTTAACCGGGATGGTCCGACTGGACGAGGTCCATTTACAGTGGAGGCCCGGGGAGAAAAGCTCCACATAAATTCATAAACACAAATAGCAACAATACTAATATTATACATAGCGTTAAAAATATTGTTATACAAATAGTATCTTGTGAGAAAAGAAAAACAGAAAAGGCAATTAAAATCAGCAATATCTACATATGAATAATCTGTATGTTATAAAAAATAACAGACAGAGATTACAACAAGTCCATATTTGTTGAGGGATACCATTTGTACTAAGCATGTTTACTGAAGGCATATACTATGAGAGAAAGAGAGAAAGTGTATAGGTAACAGGTTTTGGGATTATGTGACACATGGACAGAGCCAAGAACTTAAAAGGTAGGCCTTCAGGGAGTTTTTGAATTGTGTGGTATTAGATGCAGAAGTGACGGATGGAGGCAGATTATTCCAGGCTTTTGCTATGCAATGTGAAAATAGAGCTTTGCCTGCTGTGTAGTTAGCTGACGAGATAGAGAGAAGTGACTTGTTGACAGAGTGGAGTGGACGATTTGGTGTGTAGGTAGTCAGCAACTGACTAAGAGGAGGAGTTTTGTTGGGTTGTTTTAGGTTGTTGTAAGCTATGACAAGTTGGTGATAGATTAGTAGCTGTGGGAGCTCAAGCCAGTGAAGTTGTTTAAGAGGTGTACAGTGATGGGTTCGAAATGGGGAATTAGTAGCAAACCTGGTGATTTTGTTGTAACAAGAGTCAAGTTTGTCTAGGTCAGATTTTCTAATATAAGTGAGAATTGGGGCTGCATACATCAGTGTGGAAAGAAGGTGAGTTTGAGCTAGGGTGACCTTAGCTTTATCTGATAGACAGTGTTTATGTCTGTATAGGGAACCCATTTTTTGTGTACCTTTTTTATAGTTTGAGAGATATGGATGTCAAAATGGAGGTTATCTATTTCAACACCAAGGAGTTTGGTGTGGGGGGAGGGTGAAATGACAGTACCATTATTGGATGTGATAGAGAAGGAAAATGGAGAGGTTTTTGCTTTGTTTGGAGTGAAAAGAAGTAGTTTTGTTTTATTAGGATTTAGGATGAGTTGAATATTAGTGATCCACCTTTCTACAGAGGCAAAGGATTCTTGGGCGAGGTGGTGTAGGGTGGTAAGAGATGGGGCTGAGCAGATTAGGGTGGAACCATCTGCATACTGTATTAAAGAGGCCTGCAGGGTGGAGGTATGTAGGTTATTGGTGAAGATAGAAAAGAGCAGTGGACCCAATATGGAACCCTGAGGTACACCAACGGTAGTTGGGAGTAAAGGGGATAGAACTCCTTGCCACTGGACAGCTTGTTGTCGGTCTGATAGGTAATTATCAAACCAAGCAATTGTGTTAGGGTTAAAGGCTAACGAAGTTAGAGAATCTATTAGGATAGAGTGAGAAGTCATATCAAATGCTTTTGAGAGGTCCAAGAATATGGCAGAAACAAATTTGTTGTTATTTCTGTGTTGGTTAACCATGTTTGTGAAGGAGAGAAGGGAAGTGGTTGTGCTGTGGTGTGGGCAGAAACCATGTTGTGTAAGGGAGAGGAGATTGTTTGTATTTAGGAAATGCATGACTTGGGAGTGTATGCATTTCTCCAGTATCTTTGACAAAGGGGACAAAATGGCAATGGGGCGATAGTTTGAGAAATCATAAGAGTTTCCACCCTTATCAAGTGGAATAATGTAGGAGATTTTCCACAGTTTAGGGAT
The DNA here is from genome assembly GCF_019279795.1 of Protopterus annectens. Taxonomy (NCBI): domain Eukaryota; kingdom Metazoa; phylum Chordata; order Ceratodontiformes; family Protopteridae; genus Protopterus; species Protopterus annectens. The sequence goes on from NC_056728.1 coordinate 1,770,877,509, forward strand.
ATAGGATTCCTGTATAGAGTGGTTAATAAGGATTGAGACAGGGTGGATATGGAACTGGCAGCCAATTTTAGGAAATTTGCTGGTAAACCATCTGCTGCAAGAGTAGTAGGTTTAAGTTTTAAGAGGTGTTTTTTATCATAGAGGTTGGGACAGGTGAGAAAGTTAAAGGAAATGAGTGGTTAGGAGCTGTTGGCATGGATGAGTAACTATTTTTGGATAGTTGAGTAGATAGAGATTTAATGGATTCAGTAAAGTGATGGTTGAATTTGGAGGCTATATCGCTATCTGTATTTGTGGAGGTTGAGGTGGGAGCTGGTGTGGTGGTTTTACCAGGTTTTAGTAGGGTGTTAATTGCGTGCCAGAACTTTTGAGGGTTGGAGTGTTTGTTTTGGATATTTAGATAGTAGTTCTGTTTATCAAGCTTTGTTTGTTGTTTGACCTGATTCCTAAGTTGTTAGTAGTTTTGTTTAGAAAGACTTGTGTTGTCTTTCTTCCAGGTTTTCCATGCATTATCTCTGGATTTTAATAGGGCTCTAGTGGACTTACTAAGCCATGGAGCATGGTGAAGTTTAGATCTAATTGTTCTTATAGGGGCTATTAAATCATGGATCTTAGTAAGAGTACTATTAAAATAGTCTACTGCTTTGTCCAAGTGGAGGATACGTAGTGGTTTCCAGTTACATTTTTTTAAAGTGGAGTTGAGCTCTAGAGGGTTAGCATTGCAATCATTTCTGACTTGTCTATAGACTGTAGGTTTGGGTATGTTAATATGTTTGCGTAGGAGGAAAGTTGGGAGGTGGTCACTAAATCCATCTTGCAGACAACCTGTTTGGTAGTTTTGTTCTGGGTAGTTTACCAATGTCCAATCTAGTATAGATTGCTTTTGGGGACTTTGTGTCTACTCTAGTAGGTTCTTGAATGAGTTGAGAGAATCCATATAGGTTGATGTAGTTAGTGGGGTTTGTAGAATTACAAGCTAACCAATCAGTGTTTAGATCTCCTAAGAGAATAGTCTCTTGTGGGAGGTTGTCTTTTATCCATTGAAGAATTTCCTTAATTATTGGAAAGTTATTAGCTGGAGAGATGTACGCAGAAAGAATATTGATACTCTTTTTCTTGTTAAGGATTAGCATAGAGCCTATGATCTCAGCAGTATTAAAGTTTAGTAGAGGAATTAGAAGAGGTTGTAAGGTAAGTGCATTTTTATAGACAATTGTAACACCCCCTCCCTTCTTTTCTATCCTATCTAGTCTTAAGTTATTATAGCCCATAGGGAAAATTTCCTCATTCTGTGTGCTGGGTTTTAGCCAGGTCTCTGTTATGGTTAGAATGTCAGGGGAGTAGTGGGTTATGAATGCGTGTAAGTGAGGGAGTTTGTTTAATATACTGTGTGAGTTAAGGTTAATGATAAGTAGATATGTTGTGTGTTTGTTTGGGGGTATAATGTTGCCTGGTCCTGGATTTGGGTGAATATCTCCAGAGGTGAGAAGGTATTTCTTTAATAATAGATGAAGTCTGATTGTTTGTAAAATGTCTATGTGGAGTTTACATGATAATTTTTAGAGTATGATAGTGGAAAGTGCTTGTTGTGTACAAGTAATGTTGTGTTGTTATTAAATAAAGAGGGGGCTATTGGGAAGGTTATATGGGTTTTTGTAGGTGTGAAGGTATTTGTTGTATAGTAGGTGGTG